>NW_027468587.1:27086783-27114283 GCF_046254945.1 Alosa pseudoharengus
ACACACATGCATTGTATTGCAATAAGCAAAACTGTATACTGTAGCACCAGTGCTACCTTGGTAAATCATCCATCGCACAAACTAATTTTTTTGTAGCATGTGCGACATACATGTCGCACTGTACAGCCCTGTCATATCCCTCCTGAACTTAAATATACTTTTAGAGCAGATCATATCTGTCCTGAACTGAAATATACTTATAGAACAACTTAAATATACTTATAGAACAGATCATATCACTCCTGAACTGAAATATACTTATAGAGCAGATCATATCCCTCCTGAACTTAAATATACTTATAGAACAACTTAAATATACTTATAGAACAACTTAAATATAGTATCCGTCCTGAACTGAAATATACTTATAGAACAACTTAAATATACTTATAGAACAGATCATATCACTCCTGAACTTAAATATACTTATAGAACAGATCATATCACTCCTGAACTGAAATATACTTATAGAGCTTATGAAGCCCTGGTCAGAACCCTGGTCAGAACCAGACATGGAGACGCAGCATTCCACTACAGGCCTGTGCTGCTCTGGAATGAACTCCCTGCTGAAATGAAAACTGCCACCATTTGCAAGTCGTGCCTCAAAACCAAACTATTCACTTATTTACTCTCATTTTACCTAGCTTCACTCTATGTCTTGGGAAACACATATGAACACACACACATATGAACACACACACACACACATGAACACCAGTGTTGGGAGTAATGCGTTACAAAAGTAATGTAATTACTGTAATATATTGCTGTTTGCAGTAACGCGGTAATGTAAGGCATTACTAAAAAAAATTGGGTAATATTTTACTCGGTACAAACTTCAGTTACGCGCGTTACAATGCATTTTAACCCGAAATTAAGTGGTGTTTTGTTTTGATACATATTCGCAAACAACACCGCGAGAACAACAGAGAAGAAAAAATCGTAGAACGTTATCTCCTGATACTAGTTGAAGATGACTGTGGCTGCAGCAGACTCGAAGTCGGATTCTATTTGCTGGATAGACATAAGCCTACGCTCATTATTTTCAGCTTGTCAGAGACAAGGATACTGCATGAAGAACACAATAGTTAAGTAAGTGCACTTTGTGTGCGAAACCGAAAGATCTCTCTATGCCTCGCGAAACAGCACAAGTAATTTAATGAAACATCTAAAGTGGTGCCATGCTAATCTTTTGTATTCTTGTTAAAACACAAACTATGCTCTTAGTAGTGCATGTCAGCTTTGTGCTGTGAACTTGAATTAAAGAGAATAAAGGGAAAAAGATTGTGTAGCATGGCAATGCCACCGCTCCCACCACGCGCATCATGCACTTTGCGTAGGGCACCAAAGGACAGAGGGGGCACCCAAATACAGTATAGCCAATGAAAAGTAGCTTTACTGCAAACGGGGGCCCCTGTGCACGTGCACACTTGGCACAAGCCATGATCCGTCCCTGATGAGCACTGCTCCTATTGCATTCTACTGTTAGCCTTAAGCCTAGCTCAGTCATTATGCTACACCACATCTCCCTCCATTGGAAGAGCAATGAGCTGCAATGAGCGTAATAAACTGCATTTAGAATGCCAAATCCATATTTCTAGATGTTTTGGTGAAAGTAACTTAAAAGTAATGCAATAGTAGTGTAATGCCTTACCCTTCAGGGTAACACTTTCTATGAAGGTTGTATTTATAACGCCCTATGAATGCATTCATAATGTTTTATAAGGTGTCTATAAAGCATTGTAATGCTCATTATTACCATCTATATGTATTCACAAGTCGTCATAACCAACTTCATGATGCATTATGACAGCTAATTATGAATGATTATAATTTATATCTGAATAATGCATTATAAATGTGTCAAGATCTGCCTACTCACTTGTCAGTTTTATGATGCATCATAGCTACGTTGCTTTGTTAAATGCGTATAGTGATGCATAAAGAGTTTTGACTTTTACAGTAGTCCTATATATATCTATAGCTATAAGTATATGTAATAAAGTTATAATAATTTATACATCTCCGTACAGCACAGAATTATAAACATCTATGCAATATCATAAGTGTTATTTGTCAGCTCTAAGTAAAGTGACAAGAATATGACCTTATTATTGACAGATATAAGTTCACTGAGTAATTAAAGGGTGCAATGAACTAAGTACCGAGTCTAGCATCTTTACCCCATATGCACAATATTATAAATTACTATGTTAATGTCATAGGTGTTATTTGTCAGCTTTAGGTAAAGTAGAGCAAATGAGGTGTTGTTATAAATAGATATAAGGTTATTATAAACAAATATGAGGTACAATGAAATGAGAGCCTGGACAGTAAAGACAAAAGGAATGATTTTAACTTTATTTTCATTTAAACTAACACACATAATCAGACTGATTATCAATGCTCTGAGCACATTACACAAACACAATGAGACAGGCCAAAAAAATGGCACGACACGGTCCTATATTTTGTGGTGGTGGTTATTATTGGAATAAAACTCACAATGCCACTGAAATCTATGGGTCATTATGAAAGATCGTTCGAATCAAAATAGACCTTTGGTTTAAATGAAAATAAAGTGAACTAAATGCATTCCTTTTGTCTTTAATGTCCAGGCTCTCATTTCATTGTAGGATAATAGGGTCATATTCTTGTCACTTTACTTAGAGCTGACAAATAACACTTATGATATTGCATAGCTGTTTATAATTGCTATAGGGAGATGTATAAATTATTATAACTTTATTACATATACTTATAGCTATAGATATATAGGACTACAGTATAAGTCAAAACTCTTTATGCATCACTATACGCATTTAGCAAAGCAAAGTAGTTATGATGCATCATAAAACTGACAAGTGAGTAGGCAGATCTTGACATATTTATAATGCATTATTCAGATTAAAATTATAATCATTCATAATTAGCTGTCATAATGCATCATGAAGTTGGCTATGACGACTTGTGAATACATATAGATGGTAATAATGAGCATTACAATGCTTTATAGACACCTTATAAAACATTATGAATGCATTCATATGGCGTTATAAATACAACCTTCATAGAAAGTGTTACCCAATTCGGAGACAGTAATATTATAATGTAACAAATTACTTTGAAATGACAGTAATAAGTAATACATAATACATTACGATTTTAAAGTAACTTGCCCAACACTGATGAACACACACATATGAACACACACACACACACACACACACACACACACACACACACACACACACACATATGAGCACACACACACACATATGAACACACACATATGAACACACACACACACACACACACACACATATGAGCACACACACACACATATGAACACACACACACATATGAACACACACATATGAATACACACATATGAACACACACATATGAACACACACACACATATGAACACACACATATGAACACACACACATGAAAACGCACATGTGAACACACACACATGAACACACACATGTGAACACACACATATCAACACACACACACACATATGAACACACACACATGAACACACACATATGAACACACACACATGAACACACACATATGAACACACACACACACACACACACACACACACACACACACACACACACACACACACACACACGCACACACATATGAACACACATATGAACACACACAGACAAGAACACAGCCGTACCATCCCTCTAGAACCCACAGACAAGAACACAGCCGTACCATCCCTCTAGAACCCACAGACAAGAACACAGCCGTACCATCCCTCTAGAACCCACAGACAAGAACACAGCCGTACCATCCCTCTAGAACCCACAGACAAGAACACAGCCGTACCATCCCTCTAGATCGCAGACCAAGAACAACTCTGGGCCGAGAGGTGGGCGAATGGACATCACCAGGGACAACAGCACCTTTTCATGCCTGATAACGATATGACAACTTTGAGTACCCGCCGACACCAATATCAATCTGATCGCTGTGTGGGGCGGAAGCTGCACTGAATACAACAGGAAAGCCCTGCAGCGCATAGTGAACACAGCTGAAAGGATTATTGGTGCTTCACTCCCCTCCCTGAAAGACATTTACACCACCCACCTCACCCGCAAGGCGACCACAATTGTGAGTGATGCAAGTCACCCCGCTCACAACTTGTTTGATCTACTGCCCTCTGGGAAGAGGTACAGAAGCCTGCGCTCCCGCACCACCAGACTCACCAACAGCTTCATACACCAGGCTGTTAGGATGCTGAACTCTCTCCCCCCTCACCCAATTTTGCTGCTCTTATTTCTTCATTGTATGTGCCTTCTTATTTACTTTTTATTGTTTGTCTGTGGACTTAATTGGTAAAATATGTCTTGTCTCCACCGTGGGATAGTGAGAAACATAATTTCAATCTCTTTGTATGTCTTGGCATGTGAAGAAATTGACAATACAGCAGACTTTGACTTTGACTTTCCCCCTAGTAGAACAACAGCTATGCAGCTAATACAAAGAATAGAATAGAGAAGAGAAGAGAGGGGAGAGGAGAGGAAAAGAGAGGAGAGGAGAGGAGAAGAGGAGAGAAGAGAAGAGGAGAGGAAAGGAGAGAAGAGAAGAGAAGAGAAGAGAAGAGGAGAGGAGAGGAGAGAAAAGGAGAGGAGAGGAGAGAATAGAATTTGTTATCATGTCAGGCATGAAAATGGTCTTCGATCTCACCAATAAAACTAGATGGTCCATACAATACACAAAGTATAAACACACTACAAACAGTTTACACAATACACACAGGTTACACAATACACACAGTATAAACAGAATTCAATAAAACAGAATTCATTAAAACACACCGTATTCACAGGATAAATACTAACGTTAAATACAAACGGTTACTAAGGTTAAATACAAAATAGGTCTTGATTGCATACGTGAACCCATTCTCTCTCTCTCTCTCTCTCTCTCTCTCTCTCTCTCACACACACACACACACACACACACACACACACACACATACACACAGCCCCCAGACCCCCGGCCTGGAATGGGTTCAGTGCAACTTTGTGACGGCTCATCCAAAGGTGGTCACGTATTCCCAACTATGTAACGGCTCATCCACAGGTGCACACTGACGAGACACTGGTCATTATTCCAATAATCTATTACTATGAGCAAAAAGTCCATAAATAAGCAGGTCAATAATATGAAAATAAATTAAAATACCTATTTGCATAAACCTCCTTTCCCCCAGAAACTTTGACCCAGTGAGCTCATCAGCCTTTTGATTATGTGGGCCAACTATACTGTTTGACCATACATGAAAAATACCAAAACAAAACATAGACACATCCCTATGGAAACGTGGACATGGACACATCACCATGGAAACCTGGACACGGACACATTTACCATACAAACGTGGACATGGACACATCACCTTTGGCAGGCTCCCTCTTGTTACGTATGAAATAAGCATTCAGTTGGGCGATTATTATATTATAATATAGTATCATAATTGTATTATAATAATAATTGTTGTGCAGCCTACTCTCTTTGGGTTGTGGTACGGAGGGGAAAGATTTCTGTGTGAGTTCTGTCGTGAGTGTTCATAATTGCGGTTAGCCTACGGTGGGCATAGTTAGCCGCTAGGCTAGACTGTGTGTGTGTGTATGCACGTGTATGTTCTGGGTATCTGAGAGTGTGTAAATGTGTGTGTGTGTGTGTGTGTGTGTGTGTGTGTGTGTGTGTGTGTGTGGGCACAGAGAGAGTTCTGGAAAACCCAGATACAGAGCTGGTCTGAGAGAGATGAATGAATCAGTGAATTCCCTCCCAGAATGACACACACACACACACACACACACACACACACACACACACACACACACACACATACAGACACACACACATATACAGACACCCAGACTGACAGGGCCTTAAAACAGTACTTTTTTAGCAACAAACATACACACACATACATGTGCACACACACACACACACACACACACACACACACACAGACACACACACACACACACACACACACACACACACACACACACACACACACACACACACACATACAGATCATAGTCACTTGTACAATACATGTGAACATGTGCATAGAGAATCAGGATACAGCATCAAAGAGTACATTCACACAAACACACACCTACATACACAAACATATGCCACACACACACATCTGCCACACATAACCTTTTACGCTGAAACATATATCATCACCATGAAAAAAATAACTCATACACAAAAACCTATTAATGTATATAGATCCACACATGCACACGTACAAAAACACACACACACACACACACACACACACACACACACACACACACACACACACACATACACACACACACACACATTACCCAGCACATATTGCACACTGAGGTACTGGACACATACACATACACACACTCACACACACATACATACACACAAACACACACACATTACCCAGCACATATTGCACACTGAGGTACTGGACACATACACATACTGTACATACACATACTGTACACACACACACACACACACACACACACACACACAGAGCAGACGTACCTGGGAACCACACGTGACTGTAATCCATGGCTGCTATGGCCTGAGCTTTAGTCATGTCTTTGGCGGAATGTGTGTGTGTGTGTGTGTGTGTGTGTGTGTGTGTGTGAATCTGTGTGAAGACGAGTCTGTGCCTGAGTGTGTGCGTGTGTCAGTTAGAGGGTGTTTGTGTATAGGACAAGCCTGTTCTGTTTCCCCCTCATACACCAAATGCACTTCTCTTTTGTAGCCTGTCAAGTTCTCTTACTCTCTCTGTGTGTGTGTGTGTGTGTGTGTATGTGTGTGCACGCATCTGTGACCCTAGAGGGAAACATTTGTGAGGAGGGGAGGGAAAATCTGCCCACATGTCCTCCCCTCCTATAACTCCGCCCACACTGCAAAAACTGCTTATCTAACACAATCTAACCAAGTGTTATTAATCTTATCAAGATAAAAAAAAAATAGTTGGTATTGTTTTCAGTATAAAGAGACTTACTTAGCGCTTTCTCATGAAATCATTTGACTTAATTCTTAATTTTAATTTAAGAAAAGTTTTACTTATTTTAAAGGAACCGTATGTAAGAAATGTATTTCAATTAATCATAAAATGGCCCTGATATGTCACTATATAAGAAATCATGTTCATTTCAAATACTTATATCACTGACAACAGTAGTCCAGCCAGGATACTGTCATTTAAAAAGTGAAGTTGCAGCCCTCAACTGATGTTGATGTTGTGTTTTGTCATGTCATATTGTGTTTTGGCCTGATGCGCCACCCTCCACCTATATACTAATCACGAAGACAGTAGAGTTTCGGCATCCGGGTTGGCAACCTCGAGTCAGGGGGGTGGGGGAGGGGATACACCGATCTACAGTAATTTGAAAGTGATTGCAGTACCAGTTTTGACCACAATCTTACATATGGTTCCTTTAAGACATCTCATCCTGAAAACAAGCAAATTTGTCTGCCAGTGCGTTAAGCAAATTTGTCTGCCAGTGCGTTGACTAAATTTGTCTTGATAAGACTTCTTAAATTAAGTCAAAATGATCTAACGGGAGAGCACTAGGTAAGTATTTTCATACTAAAAACAATACCAAATAGATTCTTTGATCTTAATAGAAGATTATTAACACTTGGTTAGATTTCCTTTTTTGCAGTGCACTCAGAGGAGAGAGATAAACATTGAGAAAGAAAGATTAAATGGAGATGTATAGAGAAACAGAAATAGAGAGATGAAGAGAAAGAGATGAAAAGAGAGGAACAAAGAGAGTGTAGAGGAAATGTAATAAAAGAGAAGAACAGACACTGCGTGAGTGAGAGAGAAAGAGAGAGTGAGAGAGAGGGTGAGTGAGAGAGAAAGTGAGAGAGTGAGAGAGAGGGTAAGTGAGAGAGAGAGGGTGAGTGAGAGAGAGAGTGAGAGAGAGTGTGAGAGAGTGAGAGAGAGAGGGTGAGTGAGAGAGAGAGGGTGAGTGAGTGAGAGAGAGAGAGAGATTATGACTATATGTGTGTCTGTGTGTTCACCATTTATATGAATTTATGTTTATTTTTCATTCTATTTTATTTTGATACTTACCCTGCTCCATGTCAAGTATTGTTCTTTTGACATGTTCATGTTGTTGTATTGTATAAATATACTGCTTAAAAAAATTAAGGGAACACTTCAATCATACACTGGATCTGTACTCTGACACTGTTTGGTTCTGAGCACTAGTAAAACTTTTGAGGCGAGTGTTTTATTTTGCAAGAACTGTCAGACATTCTGTGAATGTAGTTTGAGAATAGAGAAAAGGGTGGAAGGTTTCAAAAAATGTGTTTTAACAATTGTGGAAAATTGTAAGTGTTCCCTTAATTTTTCTTGAGCAGTGTACATACGTCCTATTGCTTTAGTAATATATAGTCATGCCAATAAAGCTCATTGAATTGAAACTGAATTGATACTAGGTAGAAGTGAGTTTGTGTGTGTGTGTGTGTGTGTGTGTGTGTGTGTGAGTTTCTGTTTGAATGGTCAGAATGGAATTGTCACCACAAGACTCAATTCCATAAACAGATGTGTAGCATGCCACACACACACACAGGCTACACACACACAAATGCTCTACACGTACACACACACACACAAACACACAATTCCACTGGCAGAACCTGACCCATGAGAGGGACAGAGATGGACAGAGAGTGTGAGATGTGTGAGAGAGTGTGTGAGAGAGAGTGTGTGTGTAAGAGAGTGTATGTGTAAAAGAGTGTGTGTGACAGAGTGTGTGTGTAAGAGAGTGTGTGAGAGAGTGTGTGTAAGAGAGTGTGTGAGATATGTGAGAGAGTGTGTGTGTAAGAGAGTGTGTGTGTAAGGAGGAAGTAGGCTATGCAGCCGGAGAGAGGTGGGTAGTGCACACACACATACTGTACACACACACAAACACATGCACACACACACACACACACACACACACACACACACACACACACACACACACACTGTCAGGACCATTTGGCTCAAAGTAGAGCTGACAGGGAGACCACACTGAACTTAATGTTTAAACAGAAATAGGGATTATAACATCTAATCCTGTGTATTAATGTAATAGTTTATTAACGCATGATTTGCAGAAGTCAGTAAGTGGGAAGCCAAACAAAGGTGTCGTGCATATCAGTATGTGTAAGTGTAAAGCAAAAAGGTGAACGGGCAAGGGGCGAGGACAGCAGCCAGCCTCTCGTCGACAGGCCGGAGCAGCAGAAAGAGAGAGCGAGCCGACTGGAAGGCGGTGATTTTAAACACCCTCTCATCAGCCCACCAATTAGCGCGGCACGGCCCACCGCAACAGCTCCACCTAAAGTTGACACACAGCAGCAGTAGACAATGCAGGCCAGATTACACTGCTCCCTGAGCGCCGGATCAGTGTGTGTGCTTCACCTCACTGTCTGTTCACTTTGTGCTGAGTGTGTTTCACTAATTCACGGATTGGGATAAATGCAGAGAGCAAATTTCCCTGATGGAATCAAAAGAGTATATATACTAATACTTATACTCACTCACTTGATGCTGCTGTAATGTAGTCTGTATACAGTTGGCGATGCTGCAGTATTAAATACACCCACACTGTGGCAGTGTTCACCAACTCACTGCACATTATTGGCATTACCTGCACTGGACATTTCATGCCTGTTTCACACTATTTGTCACGCACACACACAAACACACACACACACATAGATGCATATACTGTACACACTAGCTGGCACGGCAGGAATGGACTATCTGGTCATGGGTCATGGCAAACCACATGTTTGTTTGTTTACTATGTTACCATGGCTACAGTAAACAGATGCAGTAGTGATATTTAGCTGCTGGGTCAGGGGCCAAACACTTCTGATAGACATCGAAAATAGTGATTGTTACCAAGGTAACATAGTATCTTAAATCCACATTAGCCTGGGGGTCAAGTGTCAAGTGTGTGTGTGTTTGCTGTGTGTGTGCGGTGTGTGTGTGTGTATGTGTGTGTGTGTGTGTGTGTGTGTGTGTGTGTGTGTGCTACTTTACAGAAAATATTGTAAATAGCCTACTGTCATTCAGTTAATGGGATACTGTGCAGAGTTGAAAGTTAGGTCAACTTGGCAACTGTTTCTCGTTGTTGAGTTGCCTGATGGTAAGGAGCCCTTGCTTGGCCACCTGTGCTGTGCAACGCACACTTCGCTCCTCTCATCTATACAACGTAGTTTCCCATTTCTGTAAACCATACATAATTTCAAAGAAAAATATTACCACTCGAGGGAAATCAGTGTGGTGTCCTTTAAGATGTGAAAAAATAGGCATAAATCTAGCGTACACATTTTCACGAATCACGGATGTGTTGATGACATAAATTAGGAAATATTAGAGGACTTAAGGAGACGTGATGTTGAATTGCATGCCGATGCCATTTAACCCAAATGCCCCAGCGGCAGCACGGGAGAGAAGAGATTAACTGACAGAAGATATGCATTGTCTATAGGGAGGTAATGTTAGATTACATTGTACATTGCAAAAATATCACCATGCATTCATAACCTCGTGATTCAGTGAGAGTGATCCTAAAACATCAGAAAGTATGTCTTTGTGACAATTCTGTATTACATTTTGTCAAGAGGAAAAATCAATAGCTAACTGTTCCCAAGTGAACAGTGATTATAGCGCTGTGAACGCTCCTGGCTGCGCCTGGCAAATACACCCCCATAATAGCAATCAGCTATGGAACAAGCGTGCCTGTTGTTAAAGGGAATGTGAGATGATTGGTTTATTGCACGTTACGCCCAAACCACACCCATGATAAATGCTACTTCAGACCACCCCATTTTAGATTTGCGTCGGGCGCAACAGTCAATTATCCCGCCGGTAAAATAGCATCAGTGCCCAAGATCCGCCCACAAAGTGACTTGCGTTTTGTACAAGGACACTTCCGTTTTAGACCATTAAAATAGAGCCCGTAGTGTTCATAAGGCGTGCACCAAAGGCTGTATTGTAAAATGTCCTCTTAAGCCATTTGTCAGTCGTGCGACACTGCTTATTTGGACAATGTGTTTGTTTGTGTGTGTGTGTGTGTGTTTGTGTGTGTGTGTGTGTGTGTTTGTGTGTGTGTGTGTGCGTGTGTGTGGGTGCGTGCGTGCGTGTGTGTGTGTGTGTGTGTGTGTTTGTGCGTTCGTGTTTTTTGTGTGCGTGCGTGCGTGCGTGTGTGTGTGTGTGTGTGCATGTGTGTGTTTGTGTGTGTGAGGGAGAAAGGTGCAGATGATGATGGAGCTATGTGAGGATGTTGTTCTGATGTTGTGTTGATCTGATGGAGGCTCAGCCAATGAGAAGCCACCATTTCCCCTGCATACTGGGCATCAATCACTTCCCTGTCACCAGTCTTCAGGTGTGTGTGTGTGTGTTTGTGTTCAGGTGGGGGATAATAGTGTGTGTGTGTGTTCAGGTGGGGGATAATAGTGTGTGTGTGTGTGTGTGTGTGTGTGTGTTCAGGTGGGGGATAATAGTGTGTGTGTGTGTGTGTGTGTGTGTTTATGTGGGGGAGAATAGTGTGTGTGTGTGTGTTTAGGCAGGTGATAGTACAGTGTGTGGTGTGTGTGTGTGTGTGTGTGTGTGTGTGTTCAGGCGTGTGATAGTACAATGTGTGGTGTGTGTGTGTGTGTGTGTGTGTGTGTGTATGTGTGTGTGTGTGTGTGTGTGTTCAGGCACGTGATAGTACAGTGTGGTGTGTGTGTGTGTGTGTGTGTGTATGTGCGTTCAGGCACGTGATAGTACAGTGTGGTGTGTGTGTGTGTGTGTGTGTGTGTGTGTGTGTTCATGTGGGGGATAATAGTGTGTGTGTGTGTGTCTTCAGGCACGTGATCGTACAGTGTGGTGTGTGTGTGTGTGTCTGTGTGTGTGTGTGTTCAGGCGCGTGATAGTACATTGCGTGGTGTGTGTGTTTGTGTGTGTGTGTGTGTGTGTGTGTATGTGTGTGTTCAGGCGGGTGATAGTACAGTGTGTTGTGTGTGTGTGTGTGTGTGTGTTCAGGCAGGGAGGCAGTAGAGTAATAGCATATTTACAGTCACCGTTCCCGACCTGTTGCACGACAAACGTCGTCAAAATGAGGTTGTGGCAAATGTTGCGTCTGGTAGCGTCTTGATCGAAAGCAGGACGACCTAGAAGCCAAGATCAGGGAGCATGTTAGAGGGGATCCGGGGTTTTCTCCCCATGAACATACCATTTCAATTCAGTTTGGGAGGGACAGAAATACCTTAACAGAGCAAAGACATCTTTACTGTAACTTTTGAACAGGTATCCTTTTTCACTACATTTGGATTAGCTGCCTGATCCGTGAAGAGAACAAGAAATGGAGAAACATCAATGCGATGCCTTGATAACGTCATTAGATTGGAAACATCATTGCGATGCCTTGATAACGTTATTAGATTGACAACATCATTGTGATGCCTTGGTAACGTTATTAGATTGGAAACATCATTGTGATGCCTTGATATCGTTATTAGATTGGCGACATTATTGCGAAGCCTTGATAACGTTATTAGATTGGAAACATCAATGTGATGCCTTGATAACGTTATTAGATTGGCAACATCATTGCGATGCCTTGATAACGTTATTAGATTGGAAACATCATTGCGATGCCCTGATAACGTTATTAGATTGGCAACATCATTGCGATGCCTTGATAACGTCTTTAGATTGGCAACATCATTGTGATGCCTTGATAACGTTATAAGATTGGAAACAGCAACGCGATGCCTTGGTAACATTACTAAGATGGATAGTTACTGCAAATTTAACACCCTAGTTTCTATAAAACTAGAAACAACTGAACCAGGACACTTTGTCACAAGACAAAACAGACCAGATGCCTCAAAGTCCGTTAGATAACGTTACTGTGGTTTAGCTTTGTATGGCAGTACGTTATTTAAGCAATAAGCCCTGAGAGGCCGTTCTATATCGTCAATATAGCACAGCTGAAGGGTTTTGTTAGCCACGAAGCGAGCAAAGCGAAAAACTGCCTCCAAAAGTTGGAAAAAAGAAAACTCAATTTAAAATTGTCACAGTGACAAATTGTATCAAAACTTGCACAGAGGAGAAACACTAGCCCTCAACTTTGAAACAAAGACCTTTGTGCCCGTGGCACAGTGTAGCACTCGCTACTGAATGTCACCAGGTCGTTATGTATACAGGAAGGTCACCAGGTCGTTATGTATACAGGAAGGTCACCAGGTTGTTATGTATACAGGAAGGTCACCAGGTTGTTATGTATCATTATACAGGAAGGTGACTGGTTCTGACCTCACAAAATAAGTCCTTCATCTTGTATGGCTGACCGATGACTTAGTACTGAGCTTTCGCATTATGGTAAACTTGTTTCTCCAATCAAGAAGATTCCAATTGGCTGCAAATCGCCACTACTTAAGCATGTTGTCTCCTTCCGGAGACAAGTTTACATGATCCTACACAGCGGTGATGAGCTCAATCTGACTTTCCGTTTTAACGTCGACGGGTCTTACTATATAGTTTTTGCAACATCTGATACCGCCATGAAATGTTTTGGTTGTGGGTTTCTTGTCCACGCGTGCCTATCTAAATCTAACAGTGAGGATGTCAGAGGGTAAATGCCCGCAACAGCCAGTGCCGAAGGAGGCTAACTGGGTCAGTGACGGAGAAGTCTGCCACAGTCGGGGCTGACCAACCCGAGCCTAGCAGCTCGGCGTCTACGAGTCGAGGATCATTTCCTTGACAGTGTGCAGTTTATAAACAATGTCTGTCATCATAGACAGGAGGGGGCTTTTGATGACAGGGAACTTCACCGTCTCTGGAAACTTGTTGGTAAACTTAAGAAGGAACTTAATAGCGATGCACTCACAGATTAACTGCGGCCTTCTCTATCATTCCATATTAGTTCTCTGTCTCTTTCCTTTTTTATATGAACATATGAAGAACATTAGGCTTACTCCCCTTAATATTAACAGAGGGAGGGACTTTAGAAAAAAGAGCTCAAATTTATGATCTATTACAGCAAAAGGCAACAGATGTTTTTTTACAAGAGACGCATAGTGATACCAATAACGTAGGACTGGGCGCTATATCGATATAAAAGATATATCGATATATTTTAAAATGCGATATGGAATTAGACCATATCGCATATATCGATATAGTTCAAATTTGCGCCGTGACCCATGCTCCAGGCAAGCCGCCGTTGCTCTCTGCACTGCTCCCGCGCCCCGCCCCTCCTCTTTCATGCATAGAGGGGGGAGGGGCAGGAAGAGACAATCAGCGGCACTCATCAACAAACATGGAGAAACCAACAACGTCTGAGCATGCGGAGGAGAGACTCTTGGTTAGTAAAAGAAAAAGTAGTGGCTCGATAATTTGGAGATGGTTTGGATACAAATTCTCAGATGAGCAACAAAGCCATGCTATATGTAGGGAGTGCCATAAGCACGTTGCAGTGGTGGAAGCACTACGAATCTTTTTCACCACTTGAAAACGTGGCACAACGTGCAATATGAAGAGTGTATGAAACTGCGCGCTGCAGAAGCCACAGGCCAAAGCCGTCCACAACCCGACAAAGCTCCAGCCCCAAAACAAAGCTCATTGCAAGCTTCATTTTCCCGCAGTGTGCCGTATGAGAAGAAAAGCGAAAAGTGGTGTGCAATAACAAAAGCGGTGTCCTTTCACATTGCCAAAGACATGGTCCCTGTTGCAACAGTGGAACAGGTCGGGTTCAAAAAGCTAATGAAAACAATGGACCCGAGATATGAGCTTCCCAGTCGCAACTTTTGCACGAGAAGCACTGCCGCAAATGTACAGTGAAGTCAGACAGAGCCTTGAAAACCGGCTCGCTAACGTCACCCATTTTGCGTTGGACAGCGATATGTGGTCAAGCAGGACGTGTGAGCCTTACATGAGCGTGACAGTTCACTTCATACAAGACTGGGAGATGAAAACAGCTTGTCTCCAAACAAGTTATTTTCCCCAGGACCACACCGGTGAACATATAGCTGAGGCCCTGCAGGATGCAATTGACCGATCCCAAGCCCCGCCCCCTTTTACTATGTCACAATGAGGACTTCGGAGGACCTCGGTCAACCTCGGTCAATTTTGAATTTTCTAGTGTCCGTTCTGTATGACAATACGCCAGTTATGCGAATGCTATAATGCTTCTTTTGCGAGTAGCCTAAGTAACTAAATAACTAAAGAGCTCAAAAAGGTTCAAAGATAAGCCTGAGATACTTGTAGAAGTGACATCCGATAATCTGACCGTGTGAAACGTTAACACACATAGGCCTAACTTTGCATAACTTTGGATAGGCTGCTACTTTTCAGTAAAGAAATCTGTGTGTACGAAAATGTTCCCTTTATTTGTGTTCATAACTACACACAAAAACATAACTAAATCTGGTTTCCACTGATGAAACGACAACATAAGCCTACGCAAAAAAATATACCTACCTTGCAGGAACTGAACTCGCACATTCATACGATTGGAAGACGCGCAGAAGGCTACACCTTCAATCACGTATCGCCTTAAACACATCAAGAACATACTTTCAGCTTTGCTACATTGCCATGTTTAACTTGGGATAGAAGACTGTTGACAGAAATAGGCTAATGATCATTTTTTCAACAAACGCAATAATAGCCTACTGCGATGCATTATTGATGGCTGAACGAGAGATAGACAATGTCTTCTAAAGATCGAATCATGTGCTGATTCAAAACTATGCCTTGCTATAGGCTATGCAGTCTCGAAATCGCCAATATTAGACCTAGCCTACTACATTGCCCACGTTTAAATTAATTATAGCATAATGATGAAGTCTAGTGCAAGACAAACCACGTCTGCAAACTGCAGACAGCCTATGTCAGGGGTCGGCAAATAGTGGCCCGCGGGCCAATTTTGGCCCGCCATCTATTCTATCTGGCCCGCGAGATGACGTTAATTTGCTGTTTAAATAATAAAAAAAAAAAAAATGAAATTTTTTTTAACCCCATGTTTTTAAAAAGAAAAAAAGGCCTACAGCAATCCCATCAATTTCAAAACATTTATTGAGGTATAGATGATAGTCCTACTAAAGTGACAAAACAACAGGTGGAACATCCTTGCAGTTATCCATGACGCACAGGTCGGAACGGTATTGGCACGCGAGTGCGCGTAATCTTGTGCAAAAAAAAAAAAAAAAAAGTGTCCTGTCTCCCTCTTCCAGTGGGCAAGGTCAAAAATAGCCTATGTTTCGTTAAATTAATAGGCTTGGCATTAATAAATGCAGGCAGGCTCAACACATACCTCTGCTTCCATTCTTCTTTGTAGGTCCTGCATTCTGAATCAATTTTTCTTTTCAAGGCTTTTGACAACGACATTTTGCATCGATAACTAGCATATAGCAATGTTCAGCTAATCATTTACACGTCATCCAAAAGAATAATATTTGTACACATTAGTTACGGCAAGTTGCTAGGCAAGTCGCCTGTTTCATGAGAGACGACAGGAGATGCAGCAGGCGGCATAAAAACAGCGCACATAAGCAAATAAACGTTTTTAATGGAATTAAATTAAATGCATTTTAAAAGTTAGATGATGTTTATTTTAATATAATATAATAATTCATAATTTAAATAGTAGGCCTATAACCCCCCCCCCCCCCCCCCCCCATTACAAAAGCTATGGCCCGCGATGCCATTGTCTGAAAAAAAATTGGCCCGGGTCCAAACGTAATTGCCGACCCCTGGCCTAGCCTATGTCATGCGTGGTATGGGTTTGAACTCGGAGTGGTTTCTTTTCAATACACTTGTATCATTGTACCATTCAAAATAATAAGTAGACTCTCAGCCTACCGAAGAGAAGCTATCTCTCCACCTCCCCAACATGAGCTGCTTAACAGGCTAGTCACTCTCCCAAGTTGCGTGAACTTGGATCTGCAGCACTTGGTCCCGTCTTACTAATCCTCGAAATATGGTTAGATTTTGTTATGGACACGTCAACACCATATGTTCGCACAGACCTGTTTATTGAATCCGTCACATCTGCAGCAAATAAGGTAAACTACCTGCTCGGGATAACGTGCTAATTGTTTATCATTGTTTAACATGCATCCCATTAAGATCCACGACACCGGATTTTTTTGTCCTCAATTTGTGGTGTTCCACCTCGTTGATGACAGCGGACATTGTGAATGTGTCCTTCTGCATACTGAAGGCCTTTCTGACCTCTGTTTTTTGAATATATCAATATTACTTGACGCCCAGAAACCCAGCATACACTGTTGCACTAGGCTAAATGGGGGTGCTGCGTCCCCATGTTGAACACGCGTTCTCGCACACTTTCCTGCAAACTTGTCCGACTTAGCAACCGTAACTATGGGACTGACAATGGGAGGAGGGGCTTGGGATCGGTCAATTGCAAGCTGGAAACTTCAAGAAAAGCATCTGGTTGCTATAACAACCGACAACGGGAGCAACATTGTCAAATCGGTTGATCTGAACGAGTGGCTGAGGATGCAGTGCTTCGGTCACAGGCTACACTTGGCTATTCATACTTTGCAGTCACGTGACTACCATGGCTACCTGGCGGGCAAGAAACGCTAACAAAATGGCGACGAACAGTGGCCGGCCAGGGGAATTGCAGATTTCCAATACTACAATCAATTAACTATTTAGACCATATGTCACCAAATGTTCAAATAGATATCAAGAAAAGATGAACATACTCGGAACGTGTGATCCATAACGTTACACAGCACCCGCTGATGTTTTCATTGCTTTGAAGCTGGCAAAGTCTCTACCAGACTTGGAGTTTGGAGATATTTAACTTACATATCTTATAGAGAATCCGTCACCTTACACCGCACAAAAAATGAAAGCCTACAAAAGTACAGATAGCTATCTTTTTATCAAGAGTGGATGGGTTAACAACGCTGTCGTATGGGAGGTGAAAAACAGGAATATCTTCATAAAAGGTGAGTGTTACTAGTTAGCTAACGTTACCCGTTTGCTAATGTTTGCATGTTTGTAGCTATAAATTACACAAAGTGACATCTGTTCCATCGTGTGATGAAGTCTTCATCTGAATATGCACACCCTGCCTGCCGGCGAATGACAGCTTGATAAGTAGTTTAAAAAAAAAACGTATGCCAACTGTATCATATATGGCTAGCAGGATGTCAACATTGTAGCCTACCTGCTTATCCACTCCACATAGCATCAGACAACAGACAAGAGCAGTTGGGGCAGCGAAATGCGTATAATCCTGTTAGCAATCTGTTAGGTTGTAATGTAGTGGTAATAAGTGTACGATAGTATGCATGCAAAGTAACTGTAAGTAATAAGTAGACGCAGTACAACAGTAACGTGTCATTCATTCACCATGTACTCTTCTTCATATCAAATCACGTACAGATGATAACGCGTTCTCGCCACCTACTGGCGAACGTGTAAGCACGTTTAGTTAAGATAAATGAAACAACATCAGCGAATCATAAATCTGAAATTATCCATTATGTCAACTGTCTCTATGACAGGAGACTTCATGACCGTCACTTAGAAGTGAAACCCAGCAGGACGCACAGCTTGCAGTTCGTCTGATTTGTCTACCCACGTGATGCCACATGTAAACATATATGGTAAAAAAAGGAAAGAAATGTGTAGCTTTAAAAATATGTTGTAGGCTACTGTGCTTGTGAATTATATACTTTATCTAACTAAAACCTTTTTCTATGTTAGGTACATCATTCCTACAGCTTGAATGAATCACCTCTGACAACTTGGGTTGCTGTGGAAAAGGAGGGACTGATTCGATTTGGCCACTGCACCTGTATGGCCGGGTTAGGTGAAGTGTGCTCACATGTAGTGTACATCAGGAATCTGTAAGAGACTGTATGTACATGCACAGAAGTTGTTTGCAGACTACTGATCTTAGTGTTTTGAATTGGAGGTGCAGTGTCTGCAAACAGGAATTGGCAAAACGCAAGCGTGCACAAAGAAAACAAATGAAAAGTGCTACATTTTGAATTGCACTGTTAGACAGACAATTACAGATTTATTCAATAAATAAATAAAATGCACATACATAGATAAATAAAACAGATGAATACAAATAAATACAATGCACAAAGGTATTTAAAGTGAAAATGTAATACATGTATTATTGTAATATACAAAATGTCATATATTCATTATTATTATTATTTACAGTGTGTGTTTGTATAAATAAATCATTGCATATTTACATTATTGTAGTATTTAACCAGAAGGAATGATTGAGGGTGCCACATTTGTAAGGGCACAACACACATGGACTACTTTGTCTAAAACTGTTGTTCGGCCTCCCCATCCCTTAGATATGAATATGACTGTTCCTTGTGGGGATATGCCTATTAGGTATTTTATGGTGTGATGATGTTTATAGGTTGAATATGTTTGTGCTCTTGCTTCTAAGTCTTTGGGTTTTTCTATAAAAATTTTGAAACAATCAATTATGCAGGCACATCTAGGGTAAGTTTGTCTAAATATCATGGGCATTGACAGCCGAAGCTCTTCTCTCTGTGGCCAAAATAAAAATGATGGGACAAGCTTTCCATGTCTTTCTCCCTTTTCCTCCTTTTGGTGGCAGGGGTGTGAGAGAAGACAGACGGAACCTAATCAGGGGACCGCAGATCATCAGATTTGGCACCTGAAATAATAAAATAAGATAATATAATAGATAAAACACGTTATTGCCACACAAAGTTTTGGGTATTTTCAACATTGAGTCCTGTAACGTTAGTTCCAGGTCTTTCTAGTAACTATCAAGTCTGTTAGCAAGCTAGCTGCATAAGGGACTGGGATTACAGTAACTAGCTAAATTGTGTGAAGCAGACAAGTTTTTTTTTTTTTTTTATAATCGAGCAGTAATAATTCCTCCGTAAATAATCTAGCTCTACTGTTGTTTGGTCATCTCTGGTTCTTATTGAAAACCATAGATATCACAAACCTCAAAACAACCTATCACACAACTTTTGTTGTTGTTAGCAAAAGACGACAGCTCTTAGCCTAGCTTTCATAACACAAACAGCTGACTCGCGGAACCATATGGTGGTGTTGATTAACGAAACTACAGGGTAACTTAAGACACGATTAATTACATGATCATACACCCATTGTATTCAAACAAATGTTGAAATTACCTTTGATGAAATGATCACTGCACAGACGTGTAGGGCCTATACTGTGAAGGTTGCCATGTCCCATTCCTGAAACGATTTCACGTCTGATAGCCTGTATCCATAGTTGTCTTCTCTCTGAATTCTCCTTATCAGAACCGGTAAAAACATAACCCCGGCTTATCTCCTCGGCGGTTAGTGCATCCAATCGCACAACAACTATCTGGCATGTTATTTACACCTCAAAACACCAACTTTTGTATAGTAAAACTGGCGACGTCCTGGCCAGATCCTAGACTAATTTACTGGATTTCAAAGCTGGAGAACGACGTTTTTGCCCGCCAGCCAGTGGTTGTGACGTCACGTGCAAAGTATGAATTGGTGAGTGTGATCTGAGTATTCAGCAACTTTGCTGTCTGCAACTTTGTGTTTTATGCTGCTGTCTTGGCAAGGTCTCCGTTGAAATATTGATTGTTAAATAGAGGTTAAATAAATTAATAATAACTTAAAGTGCTAAAATAACAGGTAGATTTCAGAAACATATTTATTAGATTATTGGATTAGTGATGCATTGATGTGTTTACCACTTTAATGTTAGGCTACAGCTGGTAAAGGTGAGGTAATTATGACTTTAAAATGCTGGTTAGCCTGTTGAGATCATCAAGGTAACATATATTTAGCTATTAGGCCTATGATAGTTTTTTTCCTGTGGATTGAAAGAGCAAACTGCAAAGTATGAAACTAATGTTGACATGTAGGCCTATACATTGTGGAGTTTTTAGTGGAGCAGAAATATGAAGTAGCATTTAAAAATAGAATAAATACTAAGAACAACAACAACAAAAAACATGAGTAAATGCACATACAGTATAGTCATCATTTATAAATTATACAAAAATAATAATACATAAAAATCATATATAGGCTAATATTTGATATTTATTATTAGGACTGGTGTTGATTAAAAAATAAACTATGAAATGAGAAAATAATATTAATGAAGAATATTTCTAAGCTTGATTTTGGAAAGCACTTTGTTGTTTTCAGTCAAATAAGCCCATTTGATTAATAGTTTTTTATGATTTTGACAGGACATGGCATGAATGACAAACGCCTCACCCGGGCTATTTCTCTGTGCAAGAGAATTGTAAGCTGTTTTTCATACAGCTGGAAGAAAAGGAGACAGCTTGCTGAAGTCCAGATTCAGCTGGGTCTGCCAAGTCACCAACTCATAACCGAGTCTGCCACACGCTGGGGACCAAGGCAGCAGATGATCGAGAGAGTCCTGGAGCAGGAAGGAGCACTGGCCAAAGTGTCTGTCTGGTGACAAAAAGACCAGGCACCTTCTCCTTACCTGGCAGGACTTGGAGGTCCTAGAAGCAGTCCAAAAGGTACTGAAACCTCTCCAGGACTTTACCGATGCTTTGTCAGGCGAGGAATACGTCACTCTATCATATGTGAAACCTGTGCTGCACCTTTTTAATGAAAGTCTCCTGGCATGTGAAGAGTGTGACAGCGAGCTTTGCAAATCGATCAAGAAAAGCATTGTTGAGTACCTCAACAGCAAGTATTCTGACCCAGCCACTACTGACCTATTGGAGATGGCTTCATTTGTGGATCCACGGTTCAGGGCCACCTACATCCCAAGTGAAAAAGTTGATGCATTGAAGCAAAGAGCTGTCTTGGAGGTGGAGACACTACTGGCTGATCAGAGCAGCTGTCAGCCGCCTGACCTACAGTACGTGTGCCCACTGTGCCTGAGCCTGCAGATGGAGAAGCAGCAGTAACTCCAAAAGCTAAGAAGACACTGGCAAGCTTCTTCAAGCAGCGCACAGCCACCACCACTGCACCATCCAAGAGGGGGGCTATTGAAAACGAACTGTCAAGTTACTTGCAGTCAGCAAGTGTGGAGAGGGCATGTCAACCCATCCCATTACCACTTATTTCATGTATAGCGCCACCTAGTTAAAAATTAAAAAGCAAAAAATTAGGTGTTTTCATCACAATATCTCTGGCTGACAAGGTCAAAACTGCACGAAATTAAAAGTGTAGGATCATTATGACACCCTCCGAATGCATGCCAAGTTTTGTGTACTTTCGTTCATGGGGGGCCTTACAATAAAATAATTTATGTGTACATTTAGTGACGTACACCAACAAGGATTCCCGGGACACTGAAAGACTGGGGTACACAAAACTTGGTGGGCATGTACCCCCACATGAATAGCATGGAACCGTCATTTTTCGTTTTGATCTGTAGCCCCACCGCTGGACTGGACCCCCCAAAAGGAGGGTAGGGCAGACACATTTCTCTGTGAATATCTTGAGAACTGTAGGGCCTAGGATGACCATTTTTTTCCGTATGTTTGCCTCCAGGGGTCATGTACCCCCACATGAATAGCATGGAACCGTCATTTTTCGTTTTGATCTGTAGCCCCCCCGCTGGACTGGACCCCCCAAAAGGAGGGTAGGGCAGACACAGTTCTCTGTGAATATCTTGAGAACTGTAGGGCCTAGGATGACCATTTTTTTCCGTATGTTTGCCTCCAGGGGTCATGTTAACCCATTCATGTGCACACATGTGCACAAACAGATACACACACACACACACATACATTCACAGTAATCATACGTATGACACATACTCACACAGTAGACATATGTACGCTTGCATGCACAGGCACATACGCAGGCACACACACAAGCACGCACACACACACACACACACACACACCCACACACACACTCACACACACACACCCACACACATAACATAAACATAACACAAACAATCAAGAATTTCTCAGAATTATGAACAGGCAAGATGGAGGTGGGGTTGTATAAAATGAATTTTACATGTAAAATCTATGAACTAATCATGTTTTGGTACTTGTTGTCTAGCAGATACCAGTGAGAATTGAGTGTGGATAATGCAATTTAGTGAGACAGTTAGAATCAGCGTGATTTCTTTTTGTGGAAAAAATGTGCTGGACTGGGCGGCGGTCATATTTTGTACCGCTCTGCGGTACATCTAGTTGTTATTTGAGTAGTGAGCTTTCAATAAAACTACTCATATTTGACTGAAGATTTCATTTCACAGTTCTAACTTTGCGGTAAAAATATCGGGATATATATCGTATATCGATATTCAACCTAAATATATCGGGACATGACTTTTGGTCCATATCGCCCAGCCCTACAATAACGCTACAGATTGGGAAAGAGAGTGGAATGAGCTAACTATTCTCAGCCATAACACGTCGGACAGTGCTGGAGTGGCACTGTTGTTTTCATGCAGCTTTATTCCCCAGTCATACAGCACTGAAGAAGTGATTAGGGGGAGGCTTTTAAAAGTACGTGCTACGTTTGAGAATGACGTTTTTGTTTTCATGTGTGTTTACGCGCCGACCTCCGACGCAGATAGAGTAGCATTCCGTAAAACGTTGAAGACCTGTAGTGATGATGAACTCCTTATCCTGGTTGGGGATTTCAATTGCACAGAGGCAAGAATTGATCGGAATCATGCTGAGCCCCACATGTCTTCGCGTAGCCAACTCATTGAGGCCATAGTGAAAGACAGTACACTTGGGCGCACTTCAGGGGAAACACGGTGTCATTAGCTAGGCTTAACCGGTTTTATACTTTTAGACATCATATGAATAAATTCAGATCTTGTACCATCCACCCATCATATTAATAAATTCAGATCTTGCACCATCCACCCATCAAATGAATAAATTCAGATCTTGCACCATCCACCCATCATATGAATAAATTCAGATCTTGCACCATCCACCCTGTTGGACCACAGCATGGTGACGTGTAACATCAGTGCAAGTGATGTCAAACCCAAGAGTGCATATTGGCATTTCAATGCATCACTTTTGGATGATTCAAATTTTAAAGAATGTTTTATTTACATCTGGAATGTACTCAAGGTAGACAAGGAGCTTTACTCCTCACTGTTGCAGTGGTGGGATATAACAAAAATGAAAATTAAACAATTATGCCAAGGTTACACTTGCAATGTCACAAAAGGCATAACCATGTCCCTCAAGAACCTTGAAGTTGAAATAATGGAAATGCAGAACCTGATGGGAACATCTGGTACTGGGCAGTACACTGAGACTTACAACACAAGGAAGGTGGCATTATCTGATCTAATACGGCTCAAAGCTCAAGGCACATTAATTAGATCACGTTTCAGAAACATCTCAGAGATGGATGCTCCCTCTAAGTTCTTTTTCAATCTTGAACAGAAAAATGGTCAAAAAAGATATATTCACGCTCTACGGGCCCAGTCTGGCGCCCTAGTGACTGTAACGACTGAAATACGGAAGCTACAGTAGTTGTTCTCTTCTGTACAAACATGAGCACACTGAACACTCAGATGTGGAGGCTGATTTGTTTTAGAATTCACCCACTTCACTTTGCGAGGATTCAGTTACAATTCTTGGTGAAGATATATCCTTAGAGGAGCTTCACAATGCCCTTATGGCTATGGAGAATGGGCGGGCGCCAGGTATTGACGGCCTGTCTGTTGAGTTCTACAAGGCCTTTTGGCCAGTACTGGGTGAGGACTTTCAAGTGGTACTCACTGAATGTTTAGGTAGGGGGGAGTTACCACTATCTTGTAGGAGAGCAGTGCTCACCTTGCTACCAAAAAAGGGCGACCTGAACGAGCTGAAGAACTGGTGTCCAGCTCTCTACAGACTACAAGATTAGGGAAGGTCATAGCAGTGTAGTTATACACATAGATCAAACATACTGTGTACCTAAGCTGTCCATCTTTGATAATATTCAACTAATCAAAGGTGTCTTAGACGTCTCCAATCTACTTGGTCTCAGAACAGGTCTCATCTCTGTTGACCAAGAGAAGGCCTTTGATGGCGTTGAGCATGCGTATCTGTGGAAAGTCCTGACACACTTTGGTTTTAATAGGAATTTTATAGCAATAATCCAGGCCCTGTATTGCAATACTGAAAGTGCCCTGAAGATCAATGGTGGTTTGTGCACTCCCTTCAGAGTTCACAGGGGTCCCGACATGGTTGTTCTCTCTCTAGAATGCTGTGTGTGTTAGCCATTGAACCTCTGTTAAATAAGCTCTCTGGGTTTTCAGTGCCTTTATGTCACAATGTTTTAAAGGTTTCAGTTTATGCTGATAATTTGATTGTGATGGTCAGTGAACAAAGGGACCTTGACATGTTAACCAGCATAATAGGCACCTTTGGTTTGATTTCATCGGCAAAGGTGAATTGGAACAAAAGTGATGCTTTCCTGTTTGAGAACTGGTCAGGGGTACAGCTAAGGCTTCCTACTGACCTTGAATGGAAAAGGGGTGGGCTTAAGTACCTAGGAGTCTACTTAGGAGATCAGGACACTATGCGGAAAAACTGGGAGGGGGTTCTGGAGAAAAGTTAAGGGCTGATTAAACAGGTGGAAATGGATGGAAATGGGCGTGTTCTTATCGCCAATAACCTTGCTGCTACCTGCTGATAACCTGCAGCTACCATTCAAGCTCTATTGGTTGATTGTTTTTGTGACAATCTGCACTGGCTACCCCAGAGCATTCTGTACCTGCCTAAAGACGAGGGAGGGCAAGGGCTTGTGCAGTTGTCTAGCAGAGCCACAGCCTTCCCTCTTGCGTTTCTGCAAAGGTACCTTACGGGTCCGCAAGATCTGCTATGGAGGCCTTTGGCGAGTGTAATCTTTCGGAAAACAGGAGGATTGGGACTGGACAAAACACTTTTTTGGATGGATACAAAGAGACTGAACGTATCAGCATTGTTGTCCTTTTACAGAGGACTGTTTGCTATCCTGAACTTTTTCAATATACGGAGACCTGGAACTAACGTCACTGCATTGGCTTCTGGAGGAGCCTTTGGTCTATGGCTCCCGATTTGACATCGCTGGGAGCGAGAAGCCCACACGGACAAGAATACTATGTGACTCTGGTGTTGTTAAGGTTAAACAGTTAGTGGACATTGCAGGGCCTGATCTAGTTTGTTCTGAGGAACTAGTAGCGCGCCTGGGCATAAGGTCCATGCGTGTCATCAACAAACTGTTGAGTAGGTGGAAGGGGTTATGGCTGAGGAAGGTGAAAGGCTGAAGCAGTACTGTTTGGGGTTAGACCCTTCTGATCAGGAGGATCCTTTTCTCAATGTATATGTTAGGCCAAAACTGGGTGACTGTGCAGGGGTTATTTTGGAGAACAAAGAACGAACAGAGATTGTTTTGGATGGCTTTTGTGGTAAACCTCTGTACAAAATGTGTGTTATTGTTCTTAACAAACCGAAATTGAATGCGAGAGTTGACACTCCTTGGCGAAATGTTCTGGGACTAAGTGATACTGTAGAACCTTAATGGAGGGCACTCTACAAACCATCATTGAGGAAACAAGTCTGTGATTTGCAGTGGAGAGTTCTCCATGGTATTGTTGCAATTAATGCGTTTGGGTCCATCATAAACCGAGGGGTTTGTAAGGACTGCCCTTTTTGCTTTCAGAGGGAGACAGTGTTTCACTGTTTCTCGCAATGTTTAAAGCTGTCACCTTTGTTTAGGGTCTTAGAAGCCCTTTTCCAATTTTTTGATGAAACTTTTTCTTTACAGATATTTATTTTTGGTTTTGAATACTGTATACTCGGACGCACAGAGTAAAATGTCTGCTTTTGTGTAAGGCCCAGTTATTTTACTTTTTTAAAAACTGTTTTTACTTTTTTGAGCTGTGACTGACGTGACCTTCTTGAGTTGTTAAGACTGTTGTACAATAAAGCGCAATTCAAAATTCAAATTCCATCTCTCTCTTTCTCCATCTCTCTCTTTCTTCATCTCTCTCTCTCTTTTACCATCTCTCTCTCTTTCTCTTTCTTTTAACCTGCTACCAAAGATTCAGTCAGTCCTGGTTGATTTTTTCTGGGACAATCTACACTGGGTACCTTAGAGTGTTTTATATCTGCCTAAGGAGGATGGTGGACATGGACTTATTCATTTACAGAGTCAAACTGCTGCCTTCTGTTTGCAGTTTGTACAGCGTCTTCTCACAGGATCAGTGGACTCAAGCTGGAAAGCTGCAGCCTGTTGTATTTTACAACATTTTGAAGGGTTGCGCTAAGATAGACCTTTGTTCTGGTTTAATCCAAATAGAATGAATCTCAATTTTATAATTTTATAAGAATCTGTTTAAAGTCTGGTCTCTATTTAAAACACAACGCCCACGACAGACAAGTTCATTATTCTGGTTGTTGAAGGAGCCTCTGATTCATGGTTCTGTTCTTGATCTGAGTCAAAATTTGTCC
>NW_027468587.1:27119283-27166783 GCF_046254945.1 Alosa pseudoharengus
CATCGTGCCAATCATGTGTTGTGATCTCGCCGCTGGAGCAAGATTGGTGTCGTGAAGCCTTGCGCACGCGCATTTCTGCTGAATAGGATGCCCGACGAGTGCCCATAAAGCGTTGTCATATGGCCGCCGAGTGGAGGGACTTGCCTAAAAGGACTTTGGTGAGGCTTTCACTATAGTGTGTGAATGAGTTTGGCTTTACATGTATATATGCAAGCTAGTTCTGAATAATATCCCAGATAGCCCCTCACACACACACACACACACACACACACACACACACACACACACACACACACACACCACATACACACACACACACACACACACACACACACACACACACACACACACACACACACACACACACACATACACACACACACACACACACACACACACACACAGACACACAGAGAGAGACACATGTAAGATGCACATGAGGCTCTGTGTGGATGCCCATCTATGCTAAACAGCAGACAGCCATGTGTTCTCCTCCATCTCCTCTCTCCATCTCTCTCCTCCTTTCCTATCTCTCCATCCCTCTCTCTCTCCCGTCTCTTCTTCTCTTTTTCTTTCCTCCCCCACAGCATCCCTCTCTTCATTTCTCCTTCCATGTTTATTCTGAGTTAATCTGTTCATCTAATGTAGAATGAACTGATACAGAAAAGAGACAGAGATAGAGAGAGGGAGAGATAGTTAAAGAAAGAGACAGAGAGTGGAAAAGGAAAAGAAGAAGACTCCTCCTTTCTCTCCATCAATCTGTCTATCCCTCTTTCTCTCCCGCTCCCTCTCTCCCGCTCCCTCTCTCCCTCCCCCTCTCTCCTCTCTCCCTCCCTCTCTCTCTCCCTCCCTCTCTCTCCCTCTCCCTCTCCCTCTTTGTATTCTGTGGGGGTGACAGGACAAGCTTTATTGCTCTGAGTTTGTATCGATCGGGGCCCTTGTGAGAGGGAGGCGACGCCCGACCCGTCCAGGCCAGAGTGTGCGTGTGTGTGTGTGTGTGTGTGTGTGTGTGTGAGAGAGAGAGAGTGTGCATGTGTGTATGTTTGTGTGTGTGTGTATCGATCGGGGCCCCTATAAGGGGAGAGACACCCAGCCCCATCTCCAGCGACAGCTCCCCCATGCACCCACACACACACACACACACACACACAGACACACACCATACACGCACACACCATACACACACACACCATACACACACACACACACCATACACACACAAACACACACACAAACACACACACACACACACACACACACACACACACACACACACGCACACACAACATGAACACACATACACACACACACACACACACACACACATGAACACACACACACACACACACACACACACACACACACACACACATACACACACACACACACACATGAACACACATCACATGCACACACAACCATCTCTCATCCCTCTCTTATCCACTGTCCCATTCTTTCTCTATTTCTCTCCACCCCCCCTCTCTCTCTCCATCTCCTCCCCCTTTCTCTCTCCATACTCTCACTCTGAAATTCTAATTCAAGGCTTCTATTCTACAAAGGGCAGAGAAGAGGATGACAGAGAGAGAGAAAAAGAGAGAGAGAGAGAGGGAGAGAGGGAGAGAGAGATGAAGAGAGCGAGGGAGAGAGAGGAAGAGAAAAAAAGAGAGAGAGGGAGAGAGAGGAAATAAGCTAAATCTGATAAACACACACACACTGCCGCAGCAGGCAAAGGAAAGCCGATGCATAAACATTATATGTGTACATGTGTGTGAGTGTGTGTGTGTGAGAGAGAGAGTGTGTCTGTGTGTGTGTGTGAGAGAGAGAGAGAGAGAGAGTGTGTGTGTGTGTGTGTGTGTGTGTGTGTGTGTGTGTGTCTGTGTCTGAATGTGTGTGTACATCTGTGAAATACAAGTGTGTATATATATGTATATGAAGAGCTCTTTTCCAAAACACTATGCTCCATTTTAATGTATTTTCATAGATCATTTTTTCCACTTTGTTTTCCAAGTAATTTCAGTGGAACTGTAATTGGGTTATTGTTATTTGATCAAAACAACACACACTTTTATTGATATTACCTGAAATACATAATTAAATAACATGACTCATTAATGTTTTTACAAATGGATTTTTTGTGTTTTGGAAAGAGCTCTTCATATACTATGTGTGTGTGTGTGTGTGTGTGTGTGTGTGTGTGTGTGTGTGTGTGTGTGTGTGTGTGTGTGTGTGTGCGTGCGTGCGTGCGTGTGTGTGTGTGTGTGTGGGTGTGTCTGTGGTTGTTTGCTGTCTATCATGTTCATTTATACACACACACGCACACACACACTCCTCTGCCTCTCTCTCTCCAACTGTCTCATGCTAGCTACTGTAACTGCATGCTGCACTGCATGTTTAATGTATATTTGTAGGTGATGTTATGATATAGGGTTTAATGTATATGTAAGCACCTGTAAAATCTGTTTATAGTGTTTATTACCGCACTGTTTCATTTTTGTCACTACAATGACCATAATGCTTTATGTTTTTGCAATATATTGATATGGAATTCAGTACAGACCCACAGATTTGTTTGTTCTCTGTGTTTTTATTTGAATTTTATATCATCCAATGAGAATTTATAAATGTTTAATGCCCGCGAAATCGTGAGCTCTCTAAACATTCGAACGCCTCAGGAGAAGAGCTCAAAGTCAGTCCCATTGTTATTCTGTCCACTGCTGTGTTTCGGCAGTGTTGATGTTTAGCATTGTTGGGCTGTTGGTAAGCTAGCAGACTGCTAGCTAGGGGACAGATAGCTGCTGCCACCTTAGCTAATTCACCTCTGCGGACTTGCGTGTTACTTGTCGGGGCTCGTTCTCTTCCCAACTGCGCGCTTGTTTTTGTTTATTTGTTTTACCAATGTGTTATTTGTAATATTGATATATCCATACTGGTTTTATATACCCTATCATACATCGCTATGATGAAATGGTTTTGTTCCTCTCTGTAGCAGGTGTTTTACTATTTTATACATATCTTTGGTAACTGCATTCCTGTTGCTTCTTAGGGAAGCATTTCTAATTATCCATATTGCGACTCTTATATTGCTATATTAATAAATTCATTGTTATTAATATATTACTATATACCTTGGGTGTTGGCAGCGGGGGTGGTAGACCAGCAGACACCAAAGGAAGGAAACCATGTTCACAACTCCCAAGGTCAGACCACTACCCATGTTCACAGCTCCCAAGGTCAGACCACTACCCATGTTTACAGCTCCCAAGGTCAGACCACTACCCATGTTTACAGCTCCCAAAGTCAGACCACTACCCATGTTTACAGCTCCCAAGGTCAGACCACTACCCATGTTCACAGTTCCCACGGTAATCAATGAGAAGAGAGAGGCAGAGAGAGAAAGAGAGGGAGGGAGGGAAAAAGAGATGGGGAATCAGTAAAGAAAAGCTGGTTATCTCCTGTCATTAAGTGAGAGGCAGGGTGGAGTTCATTGAGTTTATTGAGAAAAAAAAGAAAGTGTGTGTGTGTGTGTGTGTGTGAGCGCCAAACAATTATCTGTATTGATTACAACAGGACGGCCCAGTGAAGAGAAGAAAACTATGAGATGATCAATAGAGAGACAGAGAGAGAGAAAGAGAGAGAGACAGAGAGAGAGAGCTTGTTCTGATGTCTGCAATATGGGGCTTATATGCCCAATATAATGGGAGTGGAGACGAATTGGATCCAAATAACTACCGAGGCACCTGTGAGAGCAGTAACCTGGGGAAGGTATTCTGCTGTTTCCTCAATGCCAGGTTACAGGCCTTCCTTATTGAACACCATGTCTTGAGTAAAAGTCAAATTGGCTTCTTGCCAAACTGCTGCACTACAGATCACATTGACACCCTGAATATATCAACATGTTAATCAAACAGAAACATATTTCGTCATTGTGTTTCATTGATTAAAAAAAAACATTTGATTTAATTTGCCATAAAGGATTGATTCAGTTTGGCATGAAGGATTGATTCCAAAGCAGTTTAAGGGGGAAAATTTACCACTTCATCAAATCAATTTATCTGGGAATCAAGGGCGGAGTAAAAATTGGGGGTTGAGCCCAACTTTGTCAAAGTTTGTCACTTAGTTGTTTGTTTGTTTTATATAAACAAAGTTACAGTAATTGCAGATTGTTCCAGCAGTGTTTTAAAGAACTCTAGTCCCAAGAGCTCAGCCCTCAGTCAGTTGGTCTTGAAACTAAATAACCCAATAACCCCTAACACAGATCATGTTCAGACCAGCACTGCTCTTGAGCCAACCTAATAAACAAGATAAACTAGAAATAAACAAGATAAACAAGAAATAAACAAGATAAACTAGAAATATATAAGACAAACAAGAAATAAACAAAATAAACTAGAAATAAACAAGATAAACTATAATTAAACAAGATAAACTAGAAATTCCATTTGGAACACTGAAGGAGAGACACCAAAGCAGCACCAATCAGAATGCTACCTCAAAACATAGCACCAATCAGGATACCTCAAAACATAGCACCAATCAGAATAGCACCAATCAGCATGCTACCTGGCCAAAACATAGCACCAATCAGAATGCTACCTGGCTAGAACACAGCACCAATCAGAATGCTATCTGGCCAAAACACAGCACCAATCAGAATGCTACCTGGCCAAAACATAGGATCAATCAAAAAGGTACCTGGCCAGAACACAGCACCAATCAGAATGCTACCTGGCCAAAACACAGCGACAATCAGAGCTTACTACAACCTTGAGTACAGCATTAGCTTAGCATGAGCTGCCAACTCTCACACATTGAGAGTGAGATTCATTCATTTGATTGGCTCCACACACTCTTAGACCAATCGAATGCGTGAGGGTTGGCAGCTGCGTTAGCTTAGCATGACTGTTTGAGTACAGCCTTAGCTTTGCATGACTGAGTACAGCGTTATCTAGCATGACTGTTTGAGTACAGCGTTAGTTTTGCATGACTGTTTGAGTACAGCATTAGCTTAGCATGACTGTTTGAGTACAGCGCTGCCAAAGCTAGTGTTACAAATGACACAAAATAATATAGCAATGTGGAAAAAGATGTGTGAACACAGTGAACCTCTCTCTCTCCATCTCACTCTCTCCATCTCTCTCCCTCTCTCTCCCAATCTCTCTCTTCATCTCTCTCCCTCTCTCTCCTCATCTCTCTCCCTCTCTCTCCCAATCTCTCTCTTCATCTCTCTCTCCTCATCTCTCTCCATCTCTCTCTCTCTCCATCTTTCTCTCTTCTGCTGTTGTATACTTTTATCCTTCATTCATAGGAAGCACTATTGATTCGCAGAATAAGAAGTCATGAATTTTAATGCTCGTATTCATCCCTCTTCCACACACACACACACACACACACACACACACACACACACACACACACACACACACACACACACACACACACACACACATACAGACACACACACACACACACACACACACACACCTCTTTCAGCTCCACTGTGCAACTCTAAGAGAAAGAAGCCATTTCTGGAATAATATCAATCTAACCAAGAGGAATGTGTGTGTGTGTGTGTGTGTGTGTGTGTGTGTGTGTGTGAGTGTACATGCATGCAAAGGTGTGGATGTGCATACAAACAGTGTAAACACACAGACACACACACACACACACACACACACACACACTCACACACACTCACACACACTCTCTCTCACACACACACACACACACACACACACACAAACACACACACACACACACACACAAACTCCCTCTTGTGTGTGTGTGTGTATGTGTCTGTGTGTCACACTCCCTCTTGTGTATGTGTGTGTGTGTGTGTCTGTGTCTCACTCTTGTATGTGTGTGTGTGTGTGAGAAAGTGTGTGTGTGTGTGTGTGTGTGTACACATACAACATCCATATTTAATATCTATTCTTCCCTTCAGCTTCATTTGCTTTTCATGACTGATTTTATGATACACTCTCACACTCCCTCTCTTCTGTGTGTGTGTGTGTGTGTGTGTTTCATTATACACTCCTTCTCTAATGCTCTCGTTCTCTTTCTCTCTCTAATTCTCTCTTTCTCCCTGTGTGTGTGTGTACACTCTCACACTCCCTATACCCCTCTCCTCTTCTGCCTCTTCTGTGTGTGTGTGTGTGTGAGAGAGAGAGAGAGAGAGAGAGAGAGAGAGAGAGAGAGAGTGAGAAAGGGGAGAGAGTGTGTGTGTATTGATTTTGTTATAAGCAGTAGCAGCCTGTAGCCATAACATATCAAACACAAACACACACACACACACACACACACACACACACACACACACACACACACACACACACCGTCTGGAGCTCATTAAAGTCAGTATTCACAGGCTGCAAGGTAGGAGAAGAGAGGAAAAGGGACTACCCCCCCCCCCCCCCCCCCCACACACACACACACACACACACACACACACACACACACACACACACACACCGTCTGGAGCTCATTAAAGTCAGTATTCACAGGCTGCAAGGTAGGAGAAGAGAGGAAAAGGGACTACCCCCCCCCCCCCCACACACACACATATTTACTCAAACGCGCACACACACACACACACACACACACACACACACACACACACACACACACACACACACACACACACACACACACACTTACTCACACGTACACACACACACATTTACTCACACGCACACACATACACACACACATTTGACAAGACAAGAGACTGCATGCAGGTGTAGTATCTTTGCTATGAACTATTATGGCCCCTATGAACTATTGCGGCCCCTAGCTAAAATGGAGGCTGGAACTCCTTATATGGAAAACTGTGTTTTGCATTTTGTTGTCCAGTGTGTAATGATTTGACTACAAGTTGTGTTGTTTGAAGGCAAAATGTGCTTTTGCTGCATGTTTTAAATGTTTTGAGTGTTTAAAATCTTTTGCTAACAAAATGTCTCATTTTGATCAGAGTGCTGCTGTTTAGACCTGTGTGTTAATTAATTGTTTTGAAAACATGATGCCAGAGTAGAAAAAATAAAACACACACAGGCCTAAACAGAAGCACTCTAACCAAAACATTTTGTTTGCAAAAGGCTCTAACAGTGGAAAAAAAATGAAAACATGCAATTAAGAAGACTGTACTGTATAAGTTATGCCCTTTTGCTAAATGTATTTTTAAACTCATTGACAATACTATGGCAAATGTACAAATGCATGCACATTATAAAGCAATTCATTAATATTTTATATTTTATATATAGGGCTGTCAATCGATTAAAAAAATCGAATGAATTACATACTCTGTGATTAATTAATCTAAATTAATCGAATATATAATTTTTGCTGCGAAAGTATTTTAAATATTTAAATTCAAATGAATCATTGAATAATCAGCATTAGTGACATTAAAGTTCAAAAACTCTTTTATTATTATTTTCACTGTTCAAATAATGGCCATAATAATCTATGATATGACCTAATATGCTGAGGAAATAAATTCAACAGTGCTTCGGGAAGAAGTTTTTTTTTTCACATACAAGGCATTTCAGGCCACAGATATAACCTAGGGGACACAATGAAAATAAATTAACACTCCCCTCAATGTCAACACTTATTTCTTTGCATTGATGTGCGACTATAGAGTTGATGAACTCCGGTGATATGCAAATTCCTTGCTGCAGACATTGCCGAGGACTTTATTTTCAACACTTTATTTTTATCAAAATCAGGCCATTTTTTAAAAGTAAATGTTCCAATCAATGATCCAGGCAGCACATTTTCTTCTCTCTCCTTCATTTTACAGTCTAATTTTTACTGACTAGAACGGCTCGGCGTCAAAGGTCATACGGAATCGATTAATCTGCACTAATTTTTTTAATCAGTTATTTATTCTCAAATTAATTAATCTAAATTAATCAGTTATTTTGACAGCCCTAATTATAATATTTACTTTAATTGGTTACATTTGTGTTTCAAATCGTTAAACTATCCCATTACAAGCATGGTGTGGCAGTTTAGTTTAATAACATTCTACAACATTGTGTGTACGTATGTGTCTGTGTTTGAGTCTTGGAGTGAGTGTGTGTATGTGTGTGTGTGAGAGAGAGAGTGTGTGTGTGTAGAGTATACTTTATGCGTGTGTATGTATGTGTGTGTGTGTGCACATGAACATGTGTATGTTTATTTGTGTGTGTTTCTTACTGTGTGTCTGTGTGTGTGTGTGTGTGTGTGTGTGTGTGTGTGTGTGTGTGTGTGTATGTGTGTGTGTGTGTATGTGTGTGTGTGTGTGTGTGTGTGCGTGTGTCTGTCTGTCTGTGTGTGTGTGTGTGTGTGTGTGTGTGTGTGTGTGTCTGTGTGTGTGTGTGTGTGGTGTGTGTGTGTGTGTGTGTGTGTGTGTGTGTGTGAGTGTGTGTGTGTGTCTGTGAGACTCACTCTAATGGGGCATTAATGCTGATGAAGTCCCAGGTCTCATTAGTGGCTGTAAGTGGTACTGAGTTTTCCCCAGTGAGCAACAACCTCAGCCTCCATAAGAGGCAATTACACACACACACACACACACGCACACACACACACACACACACACACACACATATACAGTACACATACATACACACACACACACACACACAGTCAAGCATGCATGCGCGTGCACACACACACACACGTACACACACACCATCCTATTATTATTTTTGCTGTTACAGAAGCTAGTACATCATAGCTAATACAGAAACGAATACAGAGACTTTACATTTGAGCTTGAACATTTGAGAGAGAGAGAGAGAGAGAGAAAAAAGGAGGGATATAGAACTGGAGGAGGAGAGAGAGGGATATAGAACTGGAGAAGGAGAGAGAGAGAAGGAGGGATATAGAACTGGAAGAGGAGAGAGAGGGATATAGAACTAGAGAAGGAGAGAGAGAGGGGAGAGCGGGATATAGAAGTGGAGGAGGAGGAGAGAGAGAGAGGAGGGATATAGAACTGGAGGAGGAGAGAGAGAGAGGGATATAGAACTGGAGGAGGAGAGGGAGAAGAAAGAGAGGGATATAGAAGTGGAGGAGGAGGAGACAGAGAGAGAGAAGGAGGGATATAGAACTGGAGGAGGAGAGAGAGAGGGAGGGATATAGAACTGGAGGAGGAGAGAGAGAGGGATATAGAACTGGAGGAGAGAGAGAGAGAGAGAAGGAGGGATATAGAACTGGAGGAGGAGAGAGAGACAGGGATATAGAACTGGAAGAGGAGGAGGAGGAGAGAGAGAGAGAGGAGGGATATAGAACTGGAGGAGGAGAGAGAGACAGGGATATAGAACTGGAAGAGGAGGAGGAGGAGAGAGAGAGAGAGGAGGGATATAGAACTGGAGGAGGAGAGAGAGAGAGAAGGAGGGATATAGAACTGGAGGATGAGAGAGAGAGGGATATATAAATGGAGGAGGAGAGAAAGAAGGAGGGATATAGAAATGGAGGAGAGAGAGATGGATATAGAAATGGAGGAGAGAGAGAAGGATATAAAGCTGGAGGAGGAGAGAGAGAGAGAGGGATATAGGACTGGATGAGATGAGAGAGAGATAAAGAAATGGGGGAGGAGAGAGAGAGAGACGGATATAGAAATCAGGGAGATGAGAGAGAAGGAGAGAGAGAGCCCAGCAGTGTGTGTGTGTGTGTGTGTGTGTGTGTGTGTGTGTGTGTGTGTGTGTGTGTGTGGATGAGATGCTTAATGTAATGAAGCAGGTTGCATTGAGATCTCTCTCCTGCCTATTGATACCGCATTAAGGTAACTAACAAACCCAAGTTGACATTTTGTCATTTGCAAGCATGTTAACACACACACACACACACACACACACACACACGAGCTTGGCCAGGTAAGCACAAGGCAGACACACACACATAGACACTCTGTGAGCATATCTGGTGTGTGTGCGTGGGACAGAGAGAGAGAGAGAGAGAGAGCACTGTAAAAATTAGAACTTGCATTTTTTCAGCCAGAATATGTAAAGGAGTGAACAGAACTGGAAAGACCAGAAAAATATACTAAACTCATATAATGAATTTATCTTATCAAGTTTTGTGACTTCATCTCACATACTTTTGTAACTCAGTTGACTCAACTTCAATATTTAATTGCGTGTGTCTGTGAAGTCAAGTCACCTGAAAAAAAATCATCATGTTGGCACATGTGTACTTTGAATCACTACAGGGATTCCCCACTGAGCCAGAAGGAGCTCAAGGCAAAGCCAAGACCTACTCCATGCGGTGGATTGCGTGCGCGGGGAAGATCTCCAGAAAGTTTGTGGTTTCTCTCTACAGCGACCAGGAACATCGCAGTAAAGCTTAGGTAAAGTACAAAATCAATCTACACAGTCATTTTATCGCCTTAAACTTAAGTCTTGTATAGTTTGTTGAACATTGCAATGGCTAGCTAGCGTTAGTCTACTCAGCTGGCGAGCTAATGTTAACTAGTTAATGGAAGCTAACATAAACCGACATCTTTGGTGAGACTTTGGCCAATGATATTGACTATAAAGTTATGCGTACACCTCTGAACAACGAAAGTTTCCCTTGCTTCACATAATTCAGCTTATTATTTGTAATGTGTGCAAAATACTAAAAGAATTGGGAGAGCCGCGGCATGTTCAGCTGTTTACTTTCACTCGTATGAACGAACACACAGAGCCCGGAAACCAGCAGCGGTCATATCAAAATAAAGGCACCATATAAAACCATGTCGTGGAGACATAACATTTTCCCCCCTCCCCAGGGAAGACACAACTTATATCCCTGAGTGAAATACAACACAATTAATAAATCCTAAATAAAACCTGTAGTAGGTGTCAGTCTGGATGAGCTGGTACTCGCAACGCATAGTAAACAGCAGTAATCTTAAAAATCTGCAACATAATCCTCAAGGTAGCCCGGTTTGGTGCGGGCACGGACTGGTCGTGCTGCGGGGTTAACTGGGCCTCCAGAGTCCGGATCAGGATCTCGGCTGACCTCCAGGTCTGTTGCGGTAGGTGGGGCCACTTTGCGGAGACGGCGTGCATGCCACCGCGTTCTGTCTGAAAGGCAAAAGGTGGCAGGGCCCAGTTGCTCAGTCACCTGGTAAGGCGCTGACCAAAATGACAGGAGCTTATGGCCCCGTGTGGGCCTCCGGACCCTGACCCAGTCCAGAATGGTGAAATTTGGGTGTTTGACCCTGTGGGACCGGTCAAAGCGTTGTTTAGTTGCCTGCTGTCGTGCTGAGACCCGGTCGCGTAGCTGGCCAGCTGTTTCCCGCTGGGCCTCCTGTGATGACAGGTGAGCAGGAACACGCAGGCGATCCAGGGGCAGTGGTAGCTCACGCCCTAACATCAGGAGTGCTGGTGAGCTGTCCGTTGTGGTATGTTGAGTCGCTCTGTAGTGCAGCAGGGTCCGCAGAAGTGCTGCTGAGAACTGAAATCCCTCTGCTAAGTGAGCTCTAATACCGTTCTTCAGCGTCTGATTCATGCGTTCCACACCCCCATTCGCCTGAGGGTTATAGAAAGCTGTACGTAAGTGTCTGATTCCCCGCTCACCCAGAAAAGTTGTGAACTCCGCAGAGATGAATTGCGGCCCATTGTCTGTGGTGACTGTCTTGGGCATGCCCCAACGAGCGAAAAGCACCTCCAGAAAGTCAATGACCGCCTGTGTGGTGACCGACCCGGTAGAGACTGCCTCCGGCCACTTGGAGTACAGGTCATAGGCCACGATGAGGAACCGTTGGTGATGTGGGACGCCACGGAGCTCACCCGCAAATGTCCATTTGGATGTGCTCCCAAGGCCCAGCTGGACACTGCAGTGGTTAAAGGGGCGGAGCTGGTGGGGGGCCAGTCTTCCCACTCACCAAGCAGGCTGTGCAGTCTCTCACCATAGCCTCAACATCAACATCTATGCCTGGCCACCAGACCACTTCTCGGCAGCGCTGCTTCACTTTGACAATGCCGAGGATGCCTTCGTGAGCCATGGACAGGACGCGTGCCCGTAAGGCGGAGGGTACGACTGTGCGATGGCCCCTTGCAATGCAGTGGTCGTTCCAGCAAAAAAGTTCATCTTTAAAGCGGCGGAATGGCGCCAGACTCTCTGGTAGGCTGAAGGTCGGAGGCCACCCAGAGTGGATGAAAGTGCGGAGTTGTGAGAGCACTGGGTCCTGTTCAGAGGCCTGTTGGAGCTCGTGAAGTGACACTGTCGCCTACAGAGGGGAGTGGAGGAGCTGGATGAGGTCCAGGTCGCTGTTGTCTGGATTCGGGTCCACAGCTGAAGGTGGCGTGGAGCGTGAAAGTAAGTCCGCCACCACATTCTCTCGCCCCGGTGTGAACTGTAGCGTGAAATTGTACTGGTGAAGTCTCTCGTACCATCGGTGGATGCGCAGAGGCCTGTGCCCAGAACCAGACGTCGCCAGCAAGGCTGTAAGTGCTTGGTGATCCGTCCGTAATGTGAATGAACGGCCATACACGTACATATGCCACCGCTCACAAGCCCAGACACAGGCCAGGGCCTCTCTCTCCCCAACGGAATACTTCTGTTCTGCAGAACTGAGGGCTCGGGAGGCGAACGCAATAGGCCGCTGTGGAACTGAGACAGCACAGCCCCCACTGCGTAGTTGGAGGCATCACAGGTGAGAAACGTTGGGCTGGATGGGTCGAAGTGTGCGAGTACTGGAGGTGCGATGAGCTGGGCCTTCAGCTGTATGACAGCATCGTTGCAGGCAGGGGTCCAAACCCATTGGGCGTCCTTTTTGAGGAGCTGCCGTAGAGGGGCGGTGGTGGAGGAGTACTGGGGAAGAAAGCGCAAGTAGTAGGCTGTCATGCCAAGGAAAGAGGCAATTTGGGCCGGGCTGGAGGGCATGGGCAGCCGTTGAATGGCCTCCACATTAGAATGAAGTGGGCTGAGGCCTTCTGAGCTCAGACGAAACCCCACAAACTCCACTTCGGACGCAGAAAAAATACATTTCTCCCCATTTAGCGTGAGAGTATGGGAGGCCAGTGTGTCGAGCACCCGTGTGAGTCGCTGGTCATGGATGACTGGTGTTGGTCCATGTACTACTATGTCGTCCAGAAATATCACCACCCCTGGGATACCAGCGAAGATGGTGGACATTATTTTCTGGAAACAGCTAGGGGCGGAGCATAGGCCAAAAGGGACCCTCGTGTAACGGAAGATGCCTGCGTGTGTGACGAAAGCGGTGAGGTTACGACTGTCCGGGTGCAGAGGTACCTGCAGGTAGCCTTGGCGGAGGTCCAGCTTTGAAAACATTGTGGATCCGTAAAACTGAGAAGTCAGTTCCTCTGCTGTGGGCAGCGGGTATTTGTCGGGCACAACGGCCTTGTTCACCGCCCTCAGGTCCACACACACACGCAAACCCCCTGACTTCTTCTTCGCAATGACCAGGTTAGAGATCCAGGGCGAGGCGTTGACTTGCTCGATGATGCCTATGTCCAACAGCTTTGTCAGCTCTGCTGTGACGTCATCTCGTAGTGCCAGGGGAATGCGGCGGAGAGGCTGTATGACCGGGTGTATGTCCACGTGGAGTAGAGGCTGATGGGTGAAAGCCGAGATACAGCCAAGGCCTGAAAAGAGTGCTGGCCATCGCTGTTCCCATGGTGTGCTGACCTGGAGAATCTTAGCCCCACAGCTGTCCATGAACGTGAAGCCCAAGCTGGTGATGAGGTCCAAGCCCATGAGGTTAGCTCCATGCCGCGCCACCTGAAAGGTGAAGGAAGCCATGGATTTGTTGCCGTGTCGCACTGAACAGCTGAGGGAGCCCACTAAGTCGATCTGTGCATTGCCATATCCATGGAGAACGGCCGAAGGTGTCTGCAGCATGACGTGGGGCAGGAATCGCTTAACTGTGGCCCAGTTGAGAAGAGATAAAGCCGCTCCGGTATCCAGCAGCAACGGTACACAGACCCCATCTAATTCCACCGTGCACGTCTTGAAGGACACACGGGCAGAGCTGACTGAGTGTATTGGTGTTGGGGCTGACGAGCTAGCCCCAGCCTGTCGTGGGCCCGACCGTGGGCCGACCCCAGCCGGTGCAGAACGACAGACTTTGGCAAAGTGGTTGTCTTTCCCACAGCGCTGGCATGCTTGTCCTCTGGCAGGGCATGTTGGGGCTCTGCTCATGTGAGAAGAGGAGCCACAGTTGCCACAGCTGCGACGTGGCTGGCTACGCTGTGTAATTTATCCCTGTGTCCGTGTCTGATAATGCGGGTCTAGGTGAGCGCTCAGGATCTACATGCTGAGTTAAGGCGGGCTGAGGAGGTGCGCGGGAAGCTAGCTGTGATGTCAGCTCGGTAGCTTTTTCTATTTGCAAGGCTATTTCCAGCGCTTTTTTAAGAGTCAGATCGATCATCCGGTGACATGATAAGCTTCTCGCGAATTTTGGGGTGGGTTGCATGCTCTGCAAGCTGGTCCCTTATCATTTCTTCCTCCATATCACCGAACTTGCAGAAAACAGCTAAACTGCGGAGGTCGGCTACATAATGCTGAACTGACTCACCCACTTTTTGCTTGCGCTGCCGGAAGACAATTCGGCGGAGAATGACAGTCTGTGGAGCAGCAAAGTGTGCTTCGAGTAGTTTAGTAGCCTCCTTATACTTTTTCCCTTGTCCCAGGGTTCTAAAAATGCGCTGTCCCTCGGTACCGAGGCAATGCACGAGAAGTGCTCTCCGTCGCGGGTCACTAGCCTCCTCCAGGCCGAGAGCTGCGAGATAAGTTTCAAACGACTCCAGCCAACGGATCGATCCACGGTACCGGAGGCTCGCCCGGTAATGCCAGGAAAGGTGTAGGTGGTGGGAGTGCAAGCTCCATCCTCGTCGCCAATGTAATGTGTGCAAAACACTAAAAGAATTGGGAGAGCCGCGGCATGTTCAGCTGTTTACTTTCACTCGTATGAACGAACACACAGAGCCCGGAAACCAGCAGCGGTCATATCAAAATAAAGGCACCATATAAAACTATGTCGTGGAGACATACCATTATTGTCCAGTTGTGTCCATAGCCAAATCGCTGGGGAACAGTTTGTGTTGTAGCTGAAAACGCGAAATGCCATAGCTTGTCATGCAAAGTTGTGTTTGCTAGCTTGTAAGATGCTTCGTTACAATCTAAATAAGACTACTATTTATAAACGTTGTACCAGTCCTTTTAGGGTATCACTTTTCTGTTTTCAATGACTTAATTTAACGTTAGCCAAACTTTGCTTAATAACAATACAAAGTGATATGTAAATGGTTCTCCTGTAAAGGGGTTTTCACATCGCCAGCAGTATGCCCCTTTGCTTTCCGCTCTGCTCAATGCTGGCAAGTTTCACTGCTGCTTTGCTACTTTTGCTCAGAGCAAAAACGCTTTACGCCACGAATTCACATTTAAATTTATAAACAACATTAGCCTTAGCATTATATCAGGGGAGCAGGAAAATAGACACAACCTTTTCACAACAATAGTTTGATCCTATGACATGAAGTTATTTCCATGTTTGCCAGCTTTAGCTTGCCTCAACCCATGTAGCTGCTAATGTGTTGATTTTTTTTTTTTTGGCTTTCTCACTGATTGTGCGAACAAACTTCATGCGTGGCCGCGGTAGCAAAGACAAAGCTAAAATTGGGGTTGCCAGACTAGGAAAACGCATGCACTTTAAGGACTACAGATTAATTCTGAATTATGAAAATTTGGGAATTAAATAATCTTTGTATCTCTGTCTGTGTGCCCAGGTGATGGCGATTGCAGAACACCGTAAAAGAATAGCTTTGGAAGGATTGCCCCTCTACCTCAGGGAGGACCCAACAAGTCTTTTCAAGAAATGTCTGGTAATAATCAATCTTATTCTCTGTGCATGTTGTCTTATCTCACCACCTGTGTTTCTTCCTCTACTTCTTTGGCCCCTCTCTTTTATCCTGCCTCTCCTCCTTTTTCCTATCTCCAATCTCCTTGTGTCCTTTTACCAACTTGTCCCTGTCTTCTGTCCGTCTCTCTGGCATCCCTTTTGCCGTCTTCCTCTTCCCTGTCCGTTGATATTGAATGACACATTGTATTGTAATGTGATTGTGTTAACAAATTGATTAATCTATACAGCTTTTCTTTTAATTATGTTTGACTCAATCAGTGGTGTCTTCTGTGTTTGCACACTCTTAGGATACAGATGCTGAGGAAGACTACACCAAAGGTGTGAAAATTGGGATCCTCACAGTGATAGAAGATGTCGTTGCAGCAGTCAAGTCTCTTCCTACGGTAATCAATACAGCCATCATTTTGGAAGAGACTGTTGGTCTCCAGGATATTAAGGATGTACCATCTGCATTTGCGTATTTGATGGGCCTTGTTTATGCAATCAATATGCAATACCCCAAAAACCTCAAGTATACCTTTGAGGTGATACAAAAGGTTTTTCTCAACCTAGGAGCTACCAGCTGTTCTGCGAGAACCCTGTCTTTCAGAAATAAAATGCAGGGACATCTGTGATAGTTTGATTGATGTAATGTCACATTATTGGAAGTTTTACTGATTGTTAGGACTGTGAGACCTTTTAATTTTATGCATTTGGTAACGCTTTACTTGACGGGTAAGTACATAACATACTCATAGTAGCTGTAGTGACCGTTTCAGAAGACATGACTCAACATTCATACCCAACCCTTCAAAAATGTATTTTTTTATATTATTTCTATTTATTGCCATTTATGCTTGTCATCTGATCATATCATATCTAAATATTTGTATGAATATCTTATATTATTACTATACAGGTTGTGAAGTATTCATAATCACTTATCCGAGTTTAAGACTGAGAGGTAAACTACATATAGCTGACCAGTATTTGTTGACCCTGATTTGTTGACACCTTGAGGTAATTACAGTATAATATTTTGCCGCTTTGCCCACACTCAAGGGAAAATGTCCAAAGTTCCCGAGTCATCTCTACGTAGTTTACTTTCCAGTGTTAAACTTAGATGTGAATGAATGTTGAGTCATGTTTTATGAATAAATTATAAATACTTAGTTTGATCATTTCACAGCTGCTATGAATGTGATATGTACTTACCCGTCATGTAAAATGTTACCATGCATTTTTATATAATTTCTGTTGCTTTGCGACTAAAGGTACAACAAAGTGCATTTTATTATTCAATTTTGAAAACAATGGCATTTTCTTTTCAAAGCCATTTTATCCCATGTTTTATCCCCATTACACAAAGTTCCCTCATCACAGTTCGTATTATGAGGCCCATAGCACTCAGGATCTTAACACTACAGCACCTGTGTATTAAGTGTTTTTTTTTTTTAATTATTATTATTTTTTGATTGTGTGCAGCTCAAAGATCACTGAATATAGTTGAAACCCCATTGTTTCAAAACATTTCTGATATATTCTTTTATTGTGGAGATGAAAGTTCACTGATTAGAGGTGAAAACCTGTAATTTCAAAACATTTTTGAAAAATATCTGTGTATTCTATGCTGCATTTAGGCTGTGTAAAAGATAATTTTGAGGCTACTTGTGTGTGCAGTGCTTGTACATGATTTCTGCAATAAATCACTTGCATTAATTGTTGCTTTGGGTTTTCCTTACTTTTTATCTTAAGTTGTACCAACTAGTAACTTAAACTTGTGTTTTGAAGTCCTCCGAATAGTTGGTAGAAAAAGCTTTTTATAGTTTAAAGATGTTTTTATTTCAAATTGATTATGTAAGTTCTGCCCTCTCTTCGAGTATACTCAGAAAAACATTTACAATAAGTTGCTTTATTTCTAGTTGTGTTTACTCAAAAAAGCCCTTGTAATAGGTTGCATTACTTTTTTGAGTAAACTAGGCAGATATTTTTTTTACAGTGAGAGAGAGACAGACAGACAGAGAGAGAACAAAACTATCACACACCACCCCAGTTCTGCTGTCTTGTCAGCCATAGCCTGTCACTCTCATTTGAATTTTAATTTAATTCTAATAAGTCTATTGCATATAACATCAGATCACCCAACAGGGGAACACATGGCCCTGCACTGATACACACCTCACACACACTCTCACTCTTACACCCATCTTACACACACCTCACACACATCTCTCACTCTTACACACACCTCACACACACTCTCACTCTTACACCCATCTTACACACACCTCACACACACTCTCACTCTTACACACACCTCACACACACTCTCACTCTTACACCCATCTTACACACACCTCACACACACTCTCACACCCATCTTACACACACCTCACACACACTCTCACTCTTACACCCATCTTACACACACCTCACGCACACACTCATCTCCACCTCAAACACACACACTCTCACTCTTACACCCATCTTACACACACCTCACACACACACTCATCTCCACATTCTCACTCTCACACATACCTCACACTCTCTCTTCTCCACACTCTCACTCTCAAACACACCTTACACACACTCTTCACCATTTCCCCCTCTGTTAGATGCTCTCTCACACACTTCTCTCCCCTCCCTCTCTTATCTTATCTTCCCAATTACTCCATTTGACACTTTTTCATTTCATTTTTCACAAAATGGGATGCCAGACTCTCCTTTTCTCTTTTCATCTCCACCTATTTCTCCCCCTCTCTCTCCTCCTTGACTGCGTGAATAAGTCCCCGTGAACTGGGGGGGGGGGGGGGGCAGACGTGTAATTCACCTTCTGACCGTGACCCTCGCCGCCTCGCGCTGTAATGGAGATACGAGGAGGGAGCAGCACTGTGCGTGCAGGAAATACACCTGCTGCTTTAAGAGGCTCGCTCTCCGGGCAGAGCTGCTTCTCGCGCGTCATTAAACATACATTAGAAACTCTCATTACCCGCGCGCCTCTTCAGGATCGCACCCCCCTACAAACGAGCACAATGTTCCTGGCGGATAACGGCAACACCACTCTCAGCTAACAGAGCAGAAGGATTGGCCAGCCTCCCGAATATAGGCTAACTTACTCATCTCAGACATCAAAACATAGGCATCCCAATCCTACAAACTGTTTAACAGGTTTCTTCAAGTAGCTTACATCTTACACACACTCTCAAACGTTCCGTTCTTAAAAACGGATTGATCACTCGCAGCCGCCGTTTCCACCGGCCTTAGCTGTATTCTGTATCAGGGCATTTACGGACACTGGCTGGCGACTATTCTCCCTCCCTCCCGTTCCCCATATCGCAGCCATGCAAGCGAACACCGACACATGCCGATGCAGCAACACAAACCCGTCATTACCGACAGTCCGGTCTCCCTGTCCCCCGCGCGTAAACTACCCGTTAGGTCTGAAATACCGCTGTCCGCTGACACGTGCAACGCGAGGTGTTATTTGAGATTCTCCCGCCCAGAGTTTGACCCTCACTTTTGTTGAGTTTGAAACATAAACACCTCGCGCTCCTCTAAATATATGGGAGAGCTGCCTTCCTCGTACGCATCCGCTGCTGTCCGCGTCTTAGGTGGTTCTGCCTCCCTCTCCCCTCTCGCCGAGTCTAGCGGCCCTGGAATCGATCTCCACAGGATCGATAAGTTGGCATGAATATTCCCTTCCCTCCGCGTGCTTAGGGCGGGAGAGACGGAGACTGAGACAGAGGCGCGGGGAAAGGAGCTGAGGAGAGCACGCGGACGGAGGTCAGCGGAACAGAAGCACTAAAAACATTTCTGAAGGCATTTCCCAACCCTAATACGAATTGTCAGTGGTGACAAATTCTTCTTCTAGGATAACGTAATTCAACGTTTTTTTTTTCATGCATTGAAGGATTCGCTTCCATAGACATCTCCCTCTCTCCATCCTCGGGAACAGTGTGACGCGTTTTAAACAAGGGACATGCACATCCGCCGGTGGACCTGCGGCACACCACGGAAAAGGGGAGATGGGGCTTACCGGGACTGGAGCGCGAGGCTGGCGGAGACTTGAGGCGCCAGGCGCTGAGATCGGATGCAGCCCTCTGGAACACGAGCGGCACCGGCAGGGGGACGAACATAATCCCCCGTCTTCTGCTCGGTCTTGTTCGGTGACGGTGGATGCTTTCGGGTGGCACTAATAATCGCAGCAGCACGGTTCCCCGGTACTCTTCCGTTTCCCCTCGGTCCAGCCAGGTAGACTTCGTTTGGAACGCAACTTATTTGGTATCGTTAGCTCGGAACACATTCAGTTGTGGCGTCTTGTCTTGTCTTGTAGTTTAGTTTTCTGTCAGACGCATTAAGTGTCTATTTGGTCGGTTAGATTTTTTGGTAAGTATATGCATAGAATACACACGCGCACTGTCCCTTGGCTGCTCTGGTAGCTTCACACCTCAAACACACACAGACACACACAGACGGATGGACGGAATGTCACCATTACCAACACTATTAAGCTTATAATAATAATAATAATTGTATTACTACTACTACTACTACTACTACTCCTACACGTTTGGTGCCTGTGAATATATGCCTCGTGTCATGTTTGTTCTCGCTCCCTTTAGTGTACAGACAGCAGAGAGTGTCCGGCCCCTTGCGACCTCGCCTGCCGGAGGCTTTGGTATTTCACTTCAATATAAAACTATCGCTCTCGCGCTTAACAGTATATTACTCGGTAAAAAAAAACAGCATCAGTAAAGGCCTGTGGTAGAGCGAGTTCGTTTAATGAAAAGTTGACTAAATATTTGGTTCATTCATTTGGTGTGCAGCTGTAAACACTATATAGCTCGCTGTCCCCGTGGGCAGCATCCTCTCCCGCATTCAGAGAATCGGCGGCCGGTAGGAGTCCCAAGAATGGCAGCAGGTGATTACATCGAGTCGCTAAATCTATATTAGAGATAAATAAACAAGCCAACGCTGCCTCTCCTCGCAGCATTTGCCCCTCCTCCCCCGCGCTCTACCACAAGGCAAGGTAATTAAAACGCAATCAGTCGATAGAGAAATAAAGAAATAAATAAGGCAACGGAACGACGCGCTAAGGAGCACATAGTAAGCAGCCCCTCCGTGGCGCTTGTGGTTTGCGGCTCACTTGCCTATCTTTCCGTCCATCTGCCTCTGAGTGTAACGTGGCTGCTTGTCCCCGCGCTATGGGAACCCCGGTGGTTCATGCGACCCGACTCTCTCCAGTGCTCTAGCGCTCTATCACCACACTGCCCGCAACATTGAAGCGAGAGAGCACTCGCTACAACTCGCACATTACCACCCAACCCCCACCCATCTCTCTCTCTCTCTCTCTCTCTCTCTCTCTCTCTCTCTCTCCCTCTCATCCTTTCTCGCCATCCTCCCTCCCGCTCCCTCCCCTGTACGGTGTTTTAGCGCTAAACGCACGCTCTACCGGTTTCCCCAAACACTAGAGATGCCGGCAGAAGGATTAATAAGGTGCGCGCTCCCGCCTAATTGAAGTTAGGTTCATCAGCCAACTGGACTCGTGCTCCCGTGCGATAAAAGGGCCTGAAGTGAAGCTCGAGCTGCACCGGCTGAGCAAAAGAACTCTCCGGAGTTTCCAAAGTGATCAGTGAAGAGGGCCGGTTAATCATCAGATTACAGTTTTTCTCGATCGCTTTGATGCTTGCGTCAACTATGACATCACGTTGTCAAAACACACAGGTCTTAACAGAATCACTCTAGCCAAAATGCCACATTTTGCTTGCAAAAGATTGTAACACTCTCAACACATTAACACGCAGCAAAAGCAGATTTTGCTTTCAAACAACACAACTTGTCAAATCACTGTTCACTTTCAATCAATCATTACACACTGCACAACAAAATGCAAAACAGTTCTCAAAATGCCAAGAGTTTCAGTCTTCATTTTTGCTGTCTGTTCCATTTCTTTCTATTTTTTCTGGTATCAGGAAAACTGTGAATAAACTAAATATTGAATACAAATTAATTGTTAAGACCTACAGTAAGCACCTAGACAAAACACATTTCATTGAACTACAACTTGTGATTTGTCTCTGAATAGAACAACAGTAAACAGCTTTTGTACTGTTTTCTTCACCAAATAAGCAGTACAGTACTTTCTCTAAATGTGCCTTAGATCCATACTTGCAGATAGCAACACAGAACAGACATGGTATCTCTTATGGATAATGAATAATTGCTGATTGAAGAATTGTGCAAAGGAGTTTCACACAGGTGTATCAGAGATTCAGAATTTTACAAGGACTCTCCACCACTGTGAATAGATGTTTTCCTTTTGTTTAGCATAGGGAAACCAATAGAGTTTGGTGTCTTTGAATGGCATCTGTATGAACTGTTTTGCAAAAAGGGTGTGATAAATGTGTGAACCCAATGGTGTTATTTGCTGTCCACTGCTGTGGTCATTTTAGGTAGCTGCGGTTCGGACAGCAAAGATTAGCAGGTCGCACATCACCGGCAGACGAGGGCGTCGGACTGGGGGTAAAACCACTACTGATTATAGGGGCCCAAAGAGAGAGGGGGCCCTAGAAAAGTCTGGAATATATTTTATTTTAATAAAAGGAGGAACATGTTGAGGAACATGGGGCCCCATCAGGACTGCCTAGGGCCCCAGGATCTTGTGCTACGCCCCATCCGGCAGACACGCGGGTCTGTGATCTGGGGCTGGTCAAGCTCGGGTCTATCCCCGCCACACGTCTTCAAGTGCTTTCCATTCCAGTGGCGTGCCTCCCCTCTCCTATCGACATATTACACGCTGTCAATTACACTGGGCGCGGGCCCCGCCACGCACTTACACGGCAGATTATTGTCAATATAGATTTCTAAATAGAAAAATCTATACGCTAAACATTGCAGTCAATACGGAGGACTTGACTGCACGGGAAGTTCCCTCTCTCCAGGCCGGCCTGCTCGCGCGCCTCCCGCCGTTAACACCACTTGCCACAGTTTATTATTTAGGCTGCGGTATCAATCATGCACGCGGCCGCGCGATGTAGCAGGCTCATGCTCATTCCTCCGGAGTCTCCGCTTCACAGCATTCCGTAATATGTACAATATTTACAAACCGTTTTTATATTTCACAGTTCAATTACTCCTTCACCTCACCAGCAGGTATTATGTTTCTCAGGATATAACAATATTCACAAACAGTTATTGTATTCAATAGCATATGATATCCACAGAGAGTTAATATATTTAACAGCATATTAATATTCACAATTCACCTTCCAGCCTCTCTCTCTCTATGATGCTATTATGGGTGATTATTATTGCTGATGGAGTTGTTCTCATTTTCAATCTATTGGTGTGAATGTGTTTCTCATCTTCTGGTCATGTGTGTGTGTGTGTGTGTGTGTGTGTGTGTGTGTGTGTGTGTGTATGTGTATGTGTGTGTGTGTGTGTGTGTGAGAGAGAGAGAGAGAGAGCGTGTTGGAGAGAGAGAAAAAATGTGTGTGTGAGAGATATATAGAGGGACAGAGAGAGAGTGTGTGTGTGTGTGTGTGCAGAAGGTTTAGTGGCGCTCTGTCTCCCCTAGGCCTCCATGCTGGTGTGTGTGTGTTTGTGTGTGTGTGTGACAGATGACATGTGCAGAGGGGAGGGACACAGAGGAAACGACCGATTGTCCGTCACACACCCCCTTCTGGATCCGAGAGACCCACCCCCCCCCCCCCACACACACACACACACATCCCCCAACTCCCCCCCCCCCCTACACTCCCCCCCCCCCCCTTTCCTTCCAGACAAAAGCAATTATTTCTTGTAGAGTATAGTGTGGTTGTGTGTGTGTGTGCATGCTGTGTGTGTGTGTGGGGTGGGTTGGGGGGTTGTAGTAGAGGAAAATAAGATAGTGTGTGTGTGTGTGTGTGTGTGTGTGCGCGCGCACCTGTCTGCCTGCCTGTCGTCCTTTTCCTCTCATGACAGCCTGGAAACACAGACGCCTCTGTTGCCGTGGCACCGAGGCTGCCGTCCTCAGAAGTCCCAAATCTGCCGAAACCAACAGAACAAGAAGGACAGAATCATGTGAGCCGTTGAGAGTGGAACTGTCCATATCTCCTTCCTATCTCTCTAACACACACACACACCACCCCCACACACACACCACACACACACATACACCACCCACACACACACCACACCACACACACGTACGCATGCACACGCACACACGCACATGCACACACACACACACACACACACAAACACACACACAAACACACACACACACACACACACACACACACACACAGACACACACACACCATCTCCTCAATCCGCCACGTCAGGGCTGGGTGTCCCTTGGGTCCCTCGCTGCCTCAATGGGACAGCTTCTGGAGAGATAACACACACACACACACACACACACCACACCACACCACACACACACTTCACCACACACCAGTATTGGGGAAGTTACTTTTAAAAAGTAGTGTTTGCTCGTTACTCGTTACTTCTCAAAAAAGTAACCCGTTAATTTACTTAGTTACCCTCTATGGAAAGTAACTTTTTACGTTACTCGTTACTTTTACGTTGCCTGACTTTGGGCAGAACCCAATATCTGTTCCTAAATGTGTAGGCCTACATAAAGTTCTACTATGGAGGACATAACAGGTATTTCTTTTGTGCTCTTTATTATAAAAAATGCCACAAACAGAGCACTTGACAAGAAAACATTGGGCTTATAGGCTTCAACACCACCACTAAAGCTCTGAAACAATATCAAATAACATAGCCTCGCTACATCTTGGGCATATAGGTGAACACAAAATATATGAGGGCTTATTTTATAGCCTTATACTCTTTCACGAAACAGGCGCTCCTCCGAAATTTGGTGCAAAGCTAGTGCAAATCGTATCAATAGCTGGCAGTTGAGTTAACGGCAGTAGACAAAATCAGGGGACAGTGTAGGCTAGGCTACAACTAACACTCCCATTCCTCCCCTTAGTTTCAACGAGTTCGAAGTAATGTGAATAGGCTACCTCCATCCCTCAGAAGTTAGCGTTGGCTGCGTCTCATTTGCTATAATTGCTCTTCATTGCCACCAGCCTCTGTCACGTACCGTGTGGAGCTATAATTGCACTTCATGCTACCAGCCTCTGTTATGTAGGCTGCTGTGTGGAGCTCGTGCCTATTGCCTCGTGCCTATAGCTGAGAAAGCAGCGTCACTGTCAAATCTGTCCCTGGGAAAAGTAACGTTGCGCAGATATGAAAAAGGAAACCGTTACGTTACCAAATTTTTAGTAGTAACGCGTTACACTACTTTTTACTCGAAAAAGTAGTTACGTTACTGTAACTCGTGACTTTGTAATGCGTTACACACAACACTGCCACACACACACACACAACACACCACACTCACCACACACACACACGCACACACTTTCACATTCACTCACACAGACACATTTTCACTCACACACACACACACACCGTCTCAATCTCACACACACCTTCACTCTCACAACCATTCACATACATCTCTCTATCACACACACACACACACACACACACACACACACACACACACACACACACACACACACACACAATTCATTTCAATTCCCTCATCAATCCTTAGGTCCACCCCAAAATGTATCCCATAATGATTGACGCACGCACACACACACACACACACGCACGCACGCACGCACACACAACAACAACACGTTACATTTATAAAGCACTTTTCTCGACACTCAAAGTGCTTTACAGGGAAGCGGGGACCTCGCTAACCACCACCAATGTGTAGCACCCACCTGGGTGGTGCACGGCAGCCATTATGCGCCAGAACGCTCACCACACACCAGCTTGAGGTGGAGAGTGAGGGAGTGAATAAGCCAATTACAGCGGGGGATGATTAGGGGGCCAGATTGAGGCCTAGTCCACACATACCAAAACAATCTTTTTCCCCCGTCTTCCCTGGAATCGTTTCAAGAATATTTGTGTCGAAACGGATCCATCTCAACACGATTCAACACGTTACTTAATTTTCCAAGCCTATATGTGGCACTGTTTCTGTTACAGAAATTCACCAAACTTTGCGTGCTGTATACAAACAGACAGAATAGGCTACGATGAAAAGTGCAAGTGTCTAGTGCAAGGAAAACAGAATCGTTTGTGTGGACTGATAGTAAACTGTCAATTGTAGTCAACTGTAAAACTAATAAACTTATTTTTTACGGTTTGTGAAGGGTGCAATCCCGTCCTTTATTTGGCTAACGCAGGTGCAAATAATCTCCTTTACTTTCTTTGGTTGTATAGTCCGCGATTCACATTAGTTTTGGCTATCACCACAAGTGCATAGGCTACTAAACGCTAGGCCTACCTAAGTTCTAGGCTATTCCGTCGGCACATTTATAATATTGCTATAATACCTTCATTATTAACAGTTGATACTTTTGCTTGCATCAAATTGCGCATTTACTATAGGCATGAGTTCTAAGCGACTTGTATGCTCATATCTGACTTCACTAAACTATGAATGAATTTATTTATGTTGTAAGACATAAATTAATGACACCGGCAATACGCACACATTAATTTAAACTTACAACGCACTTCCCTAGTAACTTAGTTCCCTCGCGTCAGTCACTGACAGTAGCTAGAATGCATCAAGAAAACACATAGGAAAAACACTGTTCAGTCCACCAAGTCATGATAAGCTATTGGCGCTGCACAGCACCAGTTGCAGTGGCGATTCTAGACATTTTTAACAAGGGTGGCACTAGTGAGGCACTGATTAATTCAAGGGTGGCATGAGGCAAAACATCCAGATAAACAGGCTCAAGATGTGAAATTAGCACAAATACATTAGAGAAACCAGGCACCAAACACCATACTCATAAATTGAAGGTCAAAAAACACAGATACCTTACTCTCACATAAAATGTCTTTGTATTTGAATAAAATGCAAATACAAATAACCAAACATATTAAAGTGAATTATCTAAGTTGTCTGTCACTGGGCTATGCTGTGCTAAAACAAATTCCATCATGGGAATATTAAAATATATTCCATTCTATTCTATTCTATTAAATGAAACAAATATACTTATCCAAGACATTTTTCCCCACAATAACTTATACTATGTTGTTGGTATTTATCTACTAACTGTAGCTATGTTGTTGGTATTTATCTACCAACTGCAGTAGCTATGTTGTTGGTATTTATTTACTATCTGTAGCTATGTTGTTGGTATTTATTTACTAGCTATGTTGTTGGTATTTTTTGAATGTGTGAGAGATTATCTGTGTTATATGCAACGCGCGCACATGTTTGCGTGCATATTTGTGTGCATGCGTGCGTGCGTGTGTTTGCATACATGTGTGGGTGAAATAAGTCAGGTATGGTCTGGGTCTTGATCCACTGGACATGAAACAAACATATTCAAAATTATACAACAAAAAAGATGTGTTGAACTGAATAAAATAAAACAATAACTACACTGTTGTACATATCTGTGTCTTTGCATTTGTGTTTGACTGTATGTGTTTGTTTTGTGTATATCTGTGTGGTTTAATTGTGTGTGTGTGTACATGTGTGTGTAATTGAGTGTGCGTGTACATGTGTGTGTCTGATTGACAAATGAATCATGTAATGTTGACAAATGCGCTGGGTGAAGTCAGTCTCATCCATAACCCAGCCTTCAGTTGACATCCCTGCTACAGACTGAAGACTCACCCATTATACACACACACATGCCCCCCCCGCCCCTCACAAACACCCCCCCACACCCCCCCACTCACACACATATGTACTGTGTTTATTAGGTATATTAGTATTGCAGTTTGCACACATGCATTTCTATTTATGAATAGGTTTGATATGTTTATACTATGTATACAGACACACACACACACACACACACTCTCACTCACACACACACACATACACACACACTCGCACACACACACACTCTAATCCCTCTTTTTGGCTCCTCCTATGAGCAGACAGGAGATCGATCTATCCTAAAGCCCCATCCATCCTCCAGTTATTAGCTTTTATTAACTCTCTCTCTCTACCCCCCTCTCTTTCTCCTACCTCTCCCTCTCCCCTCTATCTCTCACTCTGCTCTATCTCTCCATCTCTCTGTCAGCTATTTCTCGATAATCAATGCTGATATATTGCCAATATCCCCCATGTCACCAGTGTGTGTGTCCTGTGCCATATTTCACTGCTGCTCCTTTATTGGAAGAGATTTGGGCCAATAATGATGATAGTTATTATAGATATTTATTATCCACATCTTGGCAGACCTGATTGTGTGTGTGTGTGTGTCATTTTGTTTGTTTGTGTGTATGTGTGTGTGTGTGTGTGTGTATCTGTGTGAGTGAGTGAGAGAGAGAAAGCATTCTCTTCACTCCCCTTACTCCTGCTGCAACCCATCTCTCTACTTCTTTCTCTCATCCCATTTCTGACACACACACACACACACACACACCCACACACACACCTCAAACACTTTTCTTCTTCATTTCTCAACACTCACATAATTACACAATTACTGTACTCCTGCTAGGCCACCAGATCACTCCTGCTAGGCCACCAGATCACTCCCATTAGACCACCAGATCACTCTTGCTAGGCCACCAGATCACTCCTGCTAAAGCCAGATCACTTCGACTAGACCAGTGTTTTTTAACTGATGGTCGGGACCCAAAAGTGGATTGTGGAACCGTTCTGGGTGGGCCGCGGAGCTTGAGGGTTAAAGGAACAGTATGTAAGAAATGTATTTAAATTAATCATAAAATGGCCCTGATATGTCACTAGACATTAAGAAATCGTGTTCATTTCAAATACTTATATCACTGACAACAGTAGTACGGCCAGGATATTGTCATTTAAAAAGCGAAGTTGCAGCCCTCAACTGATGTTGATGTTGTGTTTTGTCATGTCATGTTGTGTTTTGGCCTGATGCGCCACCCTCCACCTATTACTAATCACAAAGTCAGTAGTGTTTCGGCATCAGGGTTGGCAACCTTGAGTCAGGGGGGAGGGGATACACCACTCTACAGTAATTTGAAAGTGATTGCAGTACCAGTTTTGGCCACAATCTTACATATGGTTCCTTTAATAAAAAAGCCATTTTAAGTGCTACTAGATCAGATCTAATATCGGACCTTTATTTTGATAGACTTTATTCGTATATCAGCCCCAAATGCAATTTTTACACATTGTACGCTCCAATTATTAGGATTAACTTAATGTATTTTTACATTTGCCGTAGTATTGTTGATGCTCTCTAGTGTTTCAGCAGATAGATAGATAGATAGATTGATACAAATTGATCCCCAGGGGAAATTCAAGGTCTCAGTAGCATACAGACATCACACACACATTCACTAACAGCAGAAAAAAGTAATTAATGGTATATAATATAAAAAAACAACTAAGCAATAAGGACATTAGAAGATAAAGAATATACTAAATATACTAAAATACAAATTATACTAAATAACAGTTAATCTAAATCAATTCTAAAAACAGTATCCACATAGTGGGTGATTAATCAACAGGCGCTTGCAACGACTGAAGCAGGGACTGAGCCTGTGATTCTCTGTGCATGGTAAGGTAAGGTAAGGTGCTCTGTGTGAGTGAGTGTCATGGTGATGGTGCAAATGAGTAAGTCCAACAGTGCAACAGTGCAAGAATAAAGTCTAGAGACCAGCATAAAATAAGTATGGACATATCAGCGAGTAGGCAAGGTAATATAAAAAACTATAGAAAAAACGATATCTATCTATCTATCTATCAATTTATCTATATATATAGAGAGATAGATAGATTTAGATGTTAAGATATATTTAGATATTCTATATTAAGAAAAGGTATAAGCGTGGCCACAATTTGGCTGTGGCATGGAGGGAGGGGTTATGCATATGTGCTAATATATAGCACGCAAACAGTGAGGCAGTAAGACAGTGGTAAAAAGTGGCTAGTGGACAGACAGTATCCAAACATGGAGGGGGTGGAGAGACAGACAGACTATGCGGAGAAGTCTATCTCTCCTCTTCCCTTAGGTGAAGCATTGAACAGTTCAGTGGCCCTGGGGACAAATTACTTCCTTGTCTGTCTGTTGTGCAAGGCAGTGAGCGAAGTCTCCAGCTGATCAGCTGATCTGCTTTACAATAGTGCTGTGGAGTGGATGACACTCATTGTCCAAGATGTTGATCAGTTTGTTCAGGGTCCTTTTGTCAGATATTAAAGTGATGCACTCCAGTTCAGCTCCCACTACAGAGCCAGCTTTCCTTACCAGCCTGTCAAGTCGCCCCACATCCTTCTTCTTTGTGCTTCCTCCCTAGCATACCACTGCATAGAAGAGGACGCTGGCAACAACAGACTGGTAAAACATCCTGAGGAGCTTGCTGCACACATTGAAGGACCGCAGCCTCCTCAGGAAGTACAGCCTGCTCTGCCCTTTCTTGTAGAGTGTGTCCGTGTTGGCAGACCAGTCCAGTTTATTGTCCAGATGGAGACCCAGATACTTGTAGGTGCTTACTAGCCTGACAAGCCAGACCCACATTAAAATGTAGGGTCTGGACACTCACCGTTCGCAGTGCTCAGTCCGAGGGGCGGGATAATCAGTTGTCTTTCAAATTCCCTCTGCACGCAATAGGACAGCGGCAGCGCTATGAGTCCCATGCGTTTCCCACCAGCGGAGCTAGTTGGCTAGTTCAAACGTGTCACACTGTTCGCCAGCAGCAACATCCATCTTATTTGTTTTCAAGTAGCAGGGAATTCAAGCCAAACCGTTGCAACTCTGCCATCAATCATTATGTTAAGCCCACCTAACGACTCTATACACGATTTCATTGGCCTGATTAAGTTTCGATTTCTGGAGCTCACAAGCCAACGGAGAGTTGCTAGACTAGCCCTGGCAGCAAATGTAATTCGCTGCCGCTAGGGGCGCATCTAGATTTCTAGGCTAGGTGCTTACCACCTCCACATTGACCCCATCAATGGAGACTGGTAGCAGAGTGGGCTTAGACCTGTGTCAGAAAACTTCTGTATGTGGCATGACTCTGTGTTGTAGCAGAAGTCAGATGTGTACAGGGTGAACAGGACTGGTCAGGTAATCTGTAATCCAGGTTACCAGGTGAGCATCCACACCCATCTGCAATAGCTTGTCTCCTAGTCTGAGGGGTTGGATGGTGTTACAGTTTTTTTCAACTGCTTACACACTAAATCTTTGCTTGTCACACAATTTTCTAAACATGTTCTCCAAACATCATAACCTGACACCAAAACTGCAAAACCATACACTAATTCTCAGTGTTTGACTCAGTTTTCAATTGACTAAAACACATTTTGCAAAACACCACACACAATTTTCTACCTAACACACAAAAATCTAACAGGAAGTAACTTGATTTCGTTCTTTAAACACAACCCATCAAAATGCCACACTAAATCACCAGTGCTTCACTTTTTCTCTTCACATGTGTAAACACTCATTACTTTACTGAACACCATCCAATCATTGCCTTAGTATAGGCCTATGAGTAGACATACTGTACTCTCTATGTAGGTATGGATTGAAATCCAATACGGTTGAAATGTTCAGAACCAATGCAGATATTTTGAAAGGAATGTTCTACAAAAAGTCGACTTTATGTACAGTAAAACTTGTCTTTTTTACTATATTTTTGCGTCTCCCCAAGTTACCATTAGCTCAATAATTTTTTCTATAGACCTATGAATACATACACAACCCCCCCCACCCCCAACACACATAAACACACACACACACACTTTTCTTTGGAAAAAGCAAAGTGATTTGATAGTAGTCAGTCATTTCCGTCTTAGGCAAGATCAGCTTTTTCAGAGCTCCATGTACATCTGGTGGTCATTGTATTTTGCTTTGCTTTGTTCTTGTTGCTGTAAAATACTGTATTTGCAACAGCAAATTATTTGCGAAAAATCACTATTTTTGGTTTCAATAATTCCGTGTATTTCAACTTCTCTCTGTACCGTAACTTTCACTCTTGTAATGAAATACATAAAGCCTATGAAAGACAGAAGAGCGTTAGGTTTTGAGCAACAGTGTGTATATGATGTATCCAAAATGTCATATTTTGACAAAAGTGTTTGTAATGTGAGGCGAATGTTTGATTTAAACATGTGTTTTTGACATTTTGAATGTAGTGTGTCATTTTGCTGGAGATTTGAGGCATTTTGCATTTTGTGTGAGCAGTTGTGGGTTTTGTGTGTGGAGTTTTGAAAAATAGACACAGAGTTTTGAAAACGTGTGTAAACAATTGTAAAAAACTGTAAAAGCACTTGCAGAGCAGAAATCAAGTGATGTCTTGATGTCTTTCACAGTGTTGGAACTTGTCCGAGGCGTAGACTCAAGTTACAGTTTTTTTCAACTGCTTACACACTAAATCTTTGCTTGTCACACAATTTTCTAAACATGTCCTCCAAACATCATAACCCGACACCAAATCTGCAAAACCATACACTAATTCTCTGTGTTTGACTCAGTTTTCAATTGACTAAAACACATTTTGCAAAACACCACACACAATTTCTACCTAACACACAAAAATCTAACAGGAAGTAACTTGATTTCGTTCTTCAAACACAACCCATCAAAATGCCACACTAAATCACCAGTGCTTCACTCTTTCTCTTCACATGTGCAAACACTCTTTACTTTACTGAACACCATCCAATCATTGCCTTAGTATAGGTCTATGAATAGATATACTCTCTATATAGGTATAGACCCTTTCAATCTGCTCCTAGAGGATTTCCGGATGAAATATTCAGAACCAATGCAGATACTTTGAAAATTACAGTAATCGGACTTTAGCTTACAGTAATGTTCTACAAAAAGTTGACTATGTAAAATTTGTCTTTTTACTCTATTTTTGTTTGTCCCCATGTTACAGTATACCATTAGCTCAATACATTTTTCTGTGCCTCCAGAAATGCCTTAGGAACGCTTACTGTAGAATTGTTTGTTTCTGCAGTTGAAAGGGTCTATAGGCCTATGAATACATACTGTACACGACCCCCACCCCCCCCCACACACACACACACAAAATCAGTGTTTTCAAAACTCCATGTACATCTAGTGGTCACTGTATTCTTCTTTGCTTTTTTTCTTGTTTGCTGTAAAATACTGTATTCACAACAGCAAATTTTTTGGGAAAAATCACTATTTTTGGTTTCAATATTGCTTGCATTTTTACTGTGTATTTCAACTTCTCTTTGTTGATACCGTAACTTTCACTCTTGTATGGAAATACATATAGAAAGACTAAGACAGAAGAGCTTTAGGTTTTGAGCAACAGTGTGTACATGATGTATCCAAAATGTCATATTATGACAAAAGTGTTTGTAATGTGAGGCGAATGTTTGCTTTAAACATGTGTTTTTGACATTTTGAATGTTGAGTGTCATTTTGCTGGAGATTTGGGGCATTTTGCATTTTGTGTGAGCAGTTGTGGGTTTTGTGTGTGGAGTTTTGAAAAATAGACACAAAGTTTTGAAAACGTGTGTAAACAATTGTAAAAAAACTGTAAAGATGTGCTTCAGTGGCTTCCCCAGTTCAGCAGCACAGGCCTTGAGTAGCCTTGGACACAGTCTGTCAGGCCTTCTTGGGGCGAAGTTTCTTTAGTTGAACTCTTACTTGATCTGCTGTGATGATGGGGGGTATGGGGAGGGGTCCATCTGGGATCTGTGTGTTTGATTGCTGTTGACTGAAGTCATTGTCACCTCATTGTTCGTGATCGCTATGTGGGGGAGGGGTGCAATATCCAGTGATGGTGTGGGTAGGATAGCCTGTGATGGTGGAGGTGAGTGTTGCACTGGTATTGAGCGGGTGTGGGGGTGCATGGGGGCTGGGGAATAACCACCTCCTTGATGTCCCTGTCAAGGCTGCCAGAGTCGTGGACACCTCAACAGGCACAGGCAAGGAGGCGTCAGGTGGGGGCAGGGCGTGAGGTGATGGTGGCTTAGGTCGTTGGGTGTCACCGGGATGCAGAGCTGGAGAGACTGGGAGGCTGGGAGGTGGGGGTAGGACAGGCACGCAAACAAGAGCAATGTCTTAGTCAACAGGGGGTGGTGGACAGACCACTGCCATTGGAGCTGGAGCAGGGCAGTCAAACCTGTTGTAGAAGTGGTTCAGCTGGTTCGCCCTGTCCAGGTCCCCCTCAACAGAGCTGCTGCTCTTCTTCAGACCAGTGATAGTCTATCGTCCCATACCTCCTTCATGTTGTTTTCCTGCAACTTCTGTTCCACCTTCCTTCAGTATCCTACAGCATTTGCTTGCCAACCCCTGGCAAAGGCATCCTATGTAGCATGGAATTGTCCTCTTTGCACAGGAGCAGCTCTTCTGAACCCTTAACACAACCACATGATATTGCCATGGCCAATGACACAGGCCAGGCAGGCTGTGTAGATGGAATTGAAAATGCTTGGCCCTCATCCAGAGACCATCCAAAATTTCAGATTTTTTACTGCCCAAGCGATTCATCATTATTATAGTGTTCATATTAATAGCGACTTGAAATACAACCCCAAAACAGAAAAAGTTGGGACGTTGTGCAAACTAAATGTGATAATATACAAGTCTCGTAAACCCATATTTAGCAGCAAAAAGGACACAGACAACATATCTAATGTTGAAAATGAAAATTTGGACTATTTCATGGAAAATATATGTTCATTTTGAATTTGATGCCAGCAACATGTTTCAAAAAAAGTTGGGACGGGAGCATGTTTATCACTGTACTGCTTCACCTCTTCATTTAACAAAATTCTGTAAATGTTTAGGAACTGAGGAGACTATTTGCTAGAGTTTTGAGAATGAACTCTAGCAAATAGTCATTACTACACGATTTTAGTTGCTCAACAGTATGGGGTATTCTTGGTCATGCTTTCCATTCCATTATGCACCTAATTTGACAAATCTGAACTGCAGACAGGCCATTTTAGCACCTGGACTCTTCCTCTATGGAGAAATACTATTTAAATATGAGCAGAATTCATTTGGCCATTGTTTTCCTGAAATATACAAGGTCTTCTCTAGAATAGATATTGCCTGGATGGCAGTATATGTTGCTCAAAACCTGTATACATCTTTCAGAATTGATTGTGCTTTGCCAAATGTGCAAGATGCCCATGCTGTAGGCACTAATGCTCCTCCACACCGTCATAGATGTTGGGTTTCGAACTGAGCACTAAAACAAGTTGGATAGGTTGGATACATGGATAGGCCCTCTCCTCTTTAGCCCAGATGAGTCCATGATTTCCAAAAACAATGGCAAATGTTGATTGGGCTAACCACAGTACCTTTTTCCACGTTACCTCAGTTCATTTTAAACAAGCTCAGGCCCAGATAAGACAGTGGTATTTTCTGTATTGTGTCTCAATACAATTTTGGTTGTTAGAATTGTGGCTGCAGTTTTTGAATTGAGTATCAAACTGTGCACATAGACAATGGTTATCAGAGGTTGTCCTGAGCCCATACAATGACAGGTGTGGAAACAGGTCTGGTGTTGATGCAGTGCCATCTGAGGTCCAGAAGACCACGACCATCCAATGTGTTTTTCAGCTCCTTCCCTTGTCCTGTAGATAATGGACCCCCCAAATTTACAATTTCATCTTAAGAAGCATTAAAATGGCATTGTTTCATCATTTGTGTACACAGATTTACACAGAATGATAAATACCCCTACATCTTTACTTCTAAGAGACCCTGCTGGGATGCTCTTTTTCATACCCAATCATGTTGCCAGTTACCCTAATTAGTTTTGAAACATTCCTCCTTTTGTTTTCTTTGTCATTACACACCTTTTCCAGCATTTTTTTTTATCCCTGTCCTAACTTTTTTTGAAACATGTTGCTGGTATCAAATTCAAAATGTCTTAATATATATTTTCCATGAAATAGTCAAATTTGTCATTTTCAACATTTGATATGCTGTCTGTGTCCTTTTTTAAATATGAGTTTAAAAGATTTGCAGATTATTACATTCTGTTTTTATTCACATTTTATACAACGTCCCAAGTTTTTCTGTTTTGGGGTTGTAATTGTTTTCTAATGAAAACTGAAAAGCACTTACCATGAAATTTCTCAACCTTGATTTCGCCAGCTTCTCGATATTTTATCACTGCCAATGTCTTTGCAGTCCACAGCAGCATTAAGTGGTTATTTATTGCCTTCTAGTGGTGAAATGAAAATCGAAGTAGCCCTTACATGGGATTTCCAACAATACAGGAAGTAGCGTTAACATAATCGTGCACCACTGCTGAAGAAGACGTTGTGTTTTTGATGTGTTTGTGGACTAAGTTTGTGCACAGTGAAAGTGTAAGGATACAAACACAGAACCGACTGATATCTTATTCATGGACTGTTTTACAAGATCACCTTTTCGGTAAGTAGTATATGTAAAACTATTTGATCAATCAAAACTATTTTCTTTGCAGCAAGCTAAGCTAGAACTAGTGCTAGTGGAGAAACATGGATAATTAGCAACAAAAGTTTAAAGTCTTTCAATGTAACGTTACATGATCACAACTTTATTTCATACTGCTTGTACAATCAAGATATCATTTGAAAGCTGTATTCCCGTTATGTTGGCAGGGCTGTAGATTTCACAACTAAAATGATATATAGCAGAGATATGAAAGCAGTTATGGATGATGCCATTTGATCGCGGCTGCTAGCTGCCTGATAGGGAACTGCAAAGAGCTTCAAAAGCGCATTTTTTTTGCGGGGGGACATGCATACTTTGAACACATCCTACAAGTTTCCAGCAGCTTGTTGAGCGGGTTGTCCACCTAGGTTGTGATCCTCAGACATCATAGATTTCATTTTTATATGACAACCTTTTACAGCAGCCCATGTCTGATTTCGTAAAAAACGGGTGTTTTGCCCCCTGGGTACTAGGCCAGATCACTCCCACTAGACCAGTTAAGAACCATTGCACTAGACCACCAGATCACTCACACTAGACCGCCAGATCACTCCTGCTTGAATAGATCACTCCTGTTTGACCAAATCACTTGATCTCTCCTGCTAGACCAGATCACTCACTCCTGACCAGATCACTCCTGCCTGACCTCATGCTAGTAGTACAGGCTAGTTGTGAGACATGCTAGTAGTAACACATGCTAGTAATAACATCTGCTAGTTGTGACACATGCTAGTAGTACATGCTAGTTGTGCCTCATGCTAGTAGCAGAGAATGTCTAATAAGGGGAGAACTTCCACTCTCGGGAAACTTCCGGTTTCTGAACTGGTTGCAGTCTCTTCTCTAGATCTGGCAGAATGAATGGAGGTCTATGGAGCTGTACCCCTCGAAATCTACTTTTCTCGGGATATAATTTTTTGTCTAGTAATTTGAATGTTGTATTTGGCAAATAAAATACACACTGCTGAGTATTATATTTTTTAAAGTCTAACTTATTCGTTCTAGAAAGCCTTTCAAACATGTCAATGACGTCATTCATTAGCTGAATGCAAGCGTGTCATGGGCAACAACGACCCAACCTTTTGAGAAATCGAAAGGGCATAATTTCAATTTAATATCACTTATAGAGCGCCAAGACATTATACATGTCTCATGGCGCTTTACAGAATGTTAGACAATCAGAGAAAAGAAAAGAAGATAAGGCCCATGGGTAACAGGGGCGAGGAGAAACTCCCTGGAATTGGAGATACATATAGGAAGAGCGGGCCTGACCCATCTGCCTAGGGTCAGTTACAGAACAGTCTATATACATGATACATGCATAAGTTAGTTAGATGTAGAGAATAGAACATGGTGTTTTAAGCCACCTGAGGTGTATGTTACAAGAGGTGGGATGGTTACATATCCAGTATGATAATGCATGAATCCTATTTAGTGTCAGAAAGTTCAAATAGTCCAGTGTAGGAAATGGAATTGTCCAGGGGGATTAGGAGTTGTCGTAGGGCAAGTAGTGGGTCGCTAGTGTTCTGTAAACAGGGTTTACATGTGACGTGCTTGGTTGTACACGGTCCCCTGTTGGGGGGCACACAGGAGTTCTAAAGTAAACGACTCATGCTTGAACCTGGTGTCATCATTGTCTCCTTAATCAGCAATAACCTTAACATAACATGGTGTCAGAAGTGACGGATTTACAGCTGAAGTGAACCTGAATGTCAAAGCAATCCAGAAAACAGAAAAGAAAAAAGAAGAAGGAAAGCAATCGTGAAGACATGGACAGAAATGTGGCGGCGGTCCTGCCCGCGGTGCCACAGCTAGCACCGCCAGGCAAGTTCGATTTTAGCAACGTCAATGAGTGGCCGAAGTGGAAAAAGCGCTTTGAGCGATATAGAATAGCGTCGGGACTGGATAAACAGACAGAGAAATTCCAAGTCAATGCATTCATGTATGCAGCGGGAGATGACGCTGAAGATATCTTGAACATGCTGGCATTAACTGAAGCTCAGAAGAAAACTTACAAAGACGTTACCGAAGCATTCGACAAGCATTGTGTGAGTAAACGGAATATCATCTATGAAAGGGCGCACTTCAATAGCCGAAACCAAGAACCCGGTGAGTCAGTGGAGTCCTTTTTAACGGCAGTGCAGGCGCTAGCTGAATTTTGTGAATTTGGAGGACTGAGAGAGCAGTTAATAAGAGACAGAATTGTAGTTGGCATCCGAGATGCTAAGCTCTCAGAAAACCTGCAATTAGATGCAGAGCTAACACTGGAAAAAGCTATGACTAAAGTGAGGCAAAGCGCGGCAGTGAAGAAACAGCAACCGGTGCTCCGGGGACAGAACAGGCCCCCGGGAGTGTCGAAGTTATACAGAAAAGGAGTTTCAGGGGCCGGGAGTGGACAGGCAAAGATAAAATGGCGTCGAAAGAGTCAAACGACAGTCAATCAATGGGATGTGGAAGATGTGGACATGCTAAGAAACACACATGGAAAGACTGTCCTGCACAGGATGCAGAGTGTAGAAGCTGTCACAAGAGGGGCCATTTCGCAGCTAAATGCATGACAAATAAAGGATTCAACAATATTACGCAGGCAGGAGCCGTTCCATATGCACTGTCTACCCCTCGGCGAGTCCCATTGCCGATGCATGACCGAGTGCGAGCAGAGCTTAAGCGCATGGAAGACATGGGTGTGATTTTGAAAGTGACGCAGCCCACACCATGGTGTGCTGGCATGGTTATAGTCCCCAAGGCTCAGGGCAAGATAAGACTGTGTGTGGACTTGACGCGTCTGAATGGGTGGGTGCGGAGAGAGAGACATATTCTACCCGCAGTAGACCACACACTGGCTATGCTGGCGGAGGCGAAAGTGTTTACAAAGCTGGACGCAACGTCCAGGTTTTGGCAGATCCCATTGCTGGAAGACAGCTCACTCCTGACAACATTCATGACGCCGTTTGGGTGGTATGCATTTAAACGTCTCCCATTCGGAATTTCTTCGGCACCCGAGCACTTCCAACGGCGGATGTCACAAATGCTAGAAGGCTGTGACGGTGTTGTATGCCACGCAGACGACATATTGGTGTACGGAGAAGACCGCCAGCAGCATGACACGCGTCTACACCAGGTCCTAAGCAGACTCAGAGAGGAGGGCCTGACCCTGAACGATAAACGTGAGTTTGCCAAAGACAATATCATGTTTCTGGGCCACCACGTCTCAGCCGAGGGCGTGGCTCCGGATCCAGGCAAAATCAGGGCCATTTTGGAGATGCCAGAACCGAAGGATGTGGAAGGTGTGAGGAGAGTGATGGGCATGACAAACTATCTAGGAAAATTTTTGCCTCACCTCGCTTCATATACACGTCCTCTCAAAGACCTTCTGTGTCACAAGAATGACTGGTGTTGGGGAGCACCACAGAAAGAGGCTTTTCTGAAACTGAAGACGGAGCTGAGCTCACCATGTGCATTAGCTCCTTACTCACTGACAGCGGACACATGTGTCTCAGCAGATGCCTCATCTTTCGGCCTATAGGGGGCGTCCTTACCCAACGCCAGACTGATGGAAGGTGGAAGCCCATTGTATATATCTCCAGAGGCTTGTCGAATGCCGAAAAACAGTATGCTCAGATAGAGAAGGAGGCGTTGGCTGCCACGTGGGCCTGTGAACGCCTGTCCTCCTATCTCCTAGGTCTGAAGTTTAGGCTGGAGACAGACCATAAGCCACTAGTACCCCTACTGAGCTCTAAAGCACTAGATGAGCTTCCACCAAGATTGTAATTATGACCGCCGCGCAGCGAAGCGGCAGTCATATAGGTTTAGTCATATTTTTTTTTTTTTTTTTTTTTTTTTTCGCATGCCCAAATTTCTGTCAATGAGTCCCGGGACACTGAAAGACCGGGGTAGACGAAACTTGGTGGGCATGTAACCCCATATGGATAGCATGGAACCATCGTTTTTCGTTTGGATCTGTAGCCCCCCCGCTGGACTGCACCACCCGAAAGGAGGGTAGGGCAGACACAGTTTTCTGTGAATATCTCGAGAACCGTAAGGTTTAGGAGGACCATTTTTTTTTGGTAAGTTGATCTCAAGTGGCCATGTCAACCCATTCCATAACCACTCATTTCATGTATAGCGCCACCTAGTTAAACCCAAAAAAGTAAAAATGAGGTGTTGTAATCGCAGGTATCTGTGACCTAACATAGTCAAAACTGCACGAAATTGGAAGTGTAGGATCATTATGACACCCTCTGAATGCACGCCAAGTTTCGTGGAATTCCGTTCATGGGGGGCCACACAATAAATTAATTTATGTTACTATACACCAACTGGCCTGTAGGTGGCCGGAGACAGTTTTCTGTGAATATCTCGAGAACCGTAGGGCCTAGGAGGTCCACCTTTTTTTTGTATGTTGATCTCAAGGGGCCATGTCAACCCATCCCATTACCACTTATTTCATGTATAGCGCCACCTAGTTAAAAATTAAAAAGCAAAAATGTAAGTGTTTTCATCACAATATCTCTGGCTGACATGGTCAAAACTGCACGAAATTGAAAGTGTAGGATCATTATGACACCCTCCGAATGCATGCCAAGTTTTGTGTACTTTCGTTCATGGGGGGCCTTACAATAAAATAATTTATGTGTACATTTAGTGACGTACACCAACAAGGATTCCCGGGACACTGAAAGACCGGGGTACACAAAACTTGGTGGGCATGTACCCCCACATGGATAGCATGGAACCGTCATTTTTCGTTTTGATCTGTAGCCCCCCCCGCTGGACTGGACCCCCCGAAAGGAGGGTAGGCCAGACACAGTTCTCTGTGAATATCTTGAGAACTGTAGGGCCTAGGATGAGCATTTTTTTTCCGTATATTTGCCTCCAGGGGTCATGTTAACCCATTTCATGTGCACACATGTGCACAAACAGATACACACGCACACACACACATTCACAGTAATCATACGTATGACATATACTCACACAGTAGACATATGTACGCTTCCATGCACAGGCACATACGCAGGCACACACACAAGCACGCACACACACACACACACACACTCACACACACACACACCCACACACATAACATAAACATAACACAAACAATCAAGAATTTCTCAGAATTATGAACAGGCAAGATGGAGGTGGGGTTGTATAAAATGAATTTTACATGTGAAATCTATGAACTAATCATGTTTTGGGACTTGTTGTCTAGCAGATACCAGTGAGAATTGAGTGTGGATAATGCAATTTAGTGAGACAGTTAGAATCATATAGGCCTTTCAGCGTGATTTCTTTTTGTGGAAAAAATGTGCTGGACTGGGCGGCGGTCATATTTTGTACCGCTCTGCGGTACATCTAGTTCCACACTGAATCAGGCAGGAAGTACTCAAAGATCTACACAGTGGGCATCAAGGTATCGTCAAGTGCAGAGCACGGGCCCGCCAGTCGGTCTGGTGGCCGGGCCTATCGGTACACATCAGTCAGCTAGTAGAGAGTTGCAACATCTGTTCCCAACACAGGGCAGAGCACAGGGAGCCTTTGATGACCACCCATGTACAGGACAGACCCTGGCAGCGGGTTGGGTCAGATTTGTTCTTTTGGGAGAAAAAGATTTATCTCCTATTAATTTACTATTTCTCACGTTACATTGAAGTGGCCCAACTCAATGTTGCCTCTGCCAATACAGTGATCGCAGCCTTCAAAGAAACCTTCAGCCGACATGGAATTCCACAGACAGTGGTGTCAGACAATGGGCCGCAGTACAACTGCACACTCTTCAAAGATTTCGCCAAAGAATATGGGTTCATGCATATTACCAGCAGCCCAAGATACCCGCAAGCTAATGGGGAGGCGGAACGAGCTGTGGCCACGGTAAAAGGTCTGTGGAAAGGTGGAAGCGAGAAAACGAAGGCCTTGTTGACATACAGAGCCACACCTCTGGAAAATGGCTATTCCCCCGCCCAACTCCTCATGGGGAGACAACTACGAACCACTATACCGCAGCTCCCAGTACATCTCAACCCTCGTTGGCCAAACATTAAAGGAGTTAAAAAGGTGGAGACATGGGCAAAGGAGAAACAACAGCGTATCTACGATCGTCATCATCGGTCCCGTCCTCTTCCAGCCCTACGTCCCGGCCAAAAAGTATGGCTACCCCGAGAGAAGACTGAAGGGACTGTTGTTCAACATGCTCCAACTCCTAGGTCCTACATAATACACACAGAGGAAGGTCAGGTTCGGAGGAATCGCACACACATGCGTATAATACACAACTTACCCGTCACGACCACTGAGCCAGGTCGAGCTGATACACACACACACACTGAGCCAGGTCGAGCTGATACACACACACACATTGCTCAGGACATGTCAGTCAACACACACACACACACTGCTCAGGACAGGTCAGTCAACAAGCAGCCTGATTTTAAGGACACACCTTATGTGACCTCATCAGGCCGAGCGTCACGCCCACCAGAGCGTATGAACTTATAAAAAGAAAAAAGAAATGTTGAGAGAAAAATGTCTGTTCTGCACATGTTCTGTGAATAAGTGTGTTAAGATAAATGTAAGGGAAATCTTCCTCTATAGAGATTTTGAATGTAAATGAAGTTCTCACTTAAAAGGGGGAGGTGTTCTGTAAACAGGGTTTACATGTGACGTGCTTGGTTGTACACGCACCCCTGTTGGGGGGCACACAGGAAGTTTCGGGAGTTCTAAAGTAAACGACTCATCCTTGAACCTGGTGTCATCATTGTCTCCTGAATCAGCATTAACCTTAACATAACAGCTAGACTGCATGGGCCAGGAATCCGGGCAGGGGGACAGGAATAGGCAATGATAGGACAGTCGTAGGGATGGGACTTCAGGTGAGATGAGTGAGATGAGGGCCAAACAACAAGGATGGCTGATGACTGGTGATGGTATACCTCACAAGTGAGGTAAGAGGGGAGGAAAGTGAGAGATAGAGTGGGTTAGTATTACTATAAATCAAAATGGGTAATATCAATAAGTATATCAATGGTAGAAGGAGAGTTGAGAGAGAGAGGGAAGGGGAGAGAGGAGGGGTTGTACGGCGTGACACATGAAAAGTCCATGACAGCACTATGCTATTGCAGCATAACTAAGGCATGGTGAAGAGTGCCTTAGTTATGCTGCTATAGCATATAAGTACTCCTTCATTCAACCTTTGACCTATAATCTATATTGAACTTGCAGAAACTACAAAAAAAAACAATCAGGTGAAAGAGACAAATTTAGCCTTCTAGCTCCATAGACCCCCATTCATTTTGCACTCGCCCACGATCGCCCCCAGTGGAACTCTGGTGGAACTGTAACTAAATTCGGTACGATGGGGCATAATAGGAAGTGAACAGTCTCTCCATAGACGGGCTCTGGTAGTAGTTCATGGTAGTTGTGTGACATGCACGTAATAACACCTGCTAGTTGTGACACATGCTAGTAGTACACACTAGTTGTGTATGAAGGTATATTGGGTGCAAAAGTGGCGAGCACATTTAACTGCAGATTTTGCATGTGCACACTAAAGTCGTAAATGTGTAACAGTAAAGTTGAAGTTGTACATATTTTTTTATATCTTGTTAACACAAAATAGGGACTACGGGTTCACAAATCCTTTTTACAGGTACACAAATCCTTTTTACAGGTACACAAATCCTATCCTGTGAGTCACAACTTTCAAGAGTCATGCACTCGACACTTTTGCTCCAAACGTTGCAGCGCAGTTGGTGCGAAACACATTTGCACATCCGTGTTTCATAATCTGAGAACATGCACAACATTCGTGCATTTGTAAACCCAAATGTGAACTAATGCATCCGAAGTTGTGCATCTGTGAAATAATTTCTCATTAATAAAATTCTACAGATCGCTTTGATTTTCTTGCACGACTACAAGTCAATTGATACAAGTGCTCGAATCTGCTTCTACGAGTGACGAGTGACTTTTGCTCCTGGCTAGGTGATATAATAGGAGCAAAAAGATTTGTAAGTGTGCACGTCGAGCGAATCGATCGAGAAAACAAGGCGGCCGGATCTGGATCCTGGATCGCGCTCAGACTACCATTGCCTGCCCATAAAGTAGGTAACCTCAGCATGTTTCCTTATCTATGAAGGACACACGATTTATAGTTTTTCTTTGCACAAAGCGAGGAAAAAATATTTGTTGCGGTGTGTTCGAAAATTGAACGATTGTGTCAGATTATGTGTCCTAACGATTTTGGACGGGCAGTGTTATATTTCTGTACTTCTAAACTAGTTATTTATCTAGCGATAGCTAGCTAGCTTGATCTGGCACTGGAGGATTTAGCAAGCAGGTAAGCTAAGCTAAACATAGCTGTCATGATAATGTAAACCAACAAACAAGATAACTTTCTTCATATTATTATCATGTTACTTACCTTATGAGCAGGCAATGGTAGTCTGAGCGCGATCCTGGATCCAGATCCAGCCGCCTTGTTTTCTCGATCGATTCGCTCGACGTGCACACATACAAATCTTTTTGCTCCTATTATATCACCTAGCCAGGAGCAAAAGTCACTCGTCACTCGTAGAAGCAGATTCGAGCACTTGTATCAATTGACTTGTAGTCGTGCAAGAAAATCAAAGCGATCTGTAGAATTTTATTAATGAGAAATTATTTCACAGATGCACAACTTCGGATGCATTAGTTCACATTTGGGTTTACAAATGCACGAATGTTGTGCATGTTCTCAGATTATGAAACACGGATGTGCAAATGTGTTTCGCACCAACTGCGCACAACGTTTGGAGCAAAAGTGTCAAGTGCATGACTCTTGAAAGTTGTGACTCACAGGATAGGATTTGTGTACCTGTAAAAAGGATTTGTGTACCAGTAAAAAGGATTTGTGAACCCGTAGCCCCTATTTTGTGTTAACAAGATATAAAAAAATATGTACAACTTCAACTTTACTGTTACACATTTACGACTTTAGTGTGCACATGCAAAATCTGCAGTTAAATGTGCTCGCCACTTTTGCACCCAATATACCTTCATAGTTGTGACACATGCTACCCAGATAGCAAGAGGCTGGTCCATTGGGGGCATAGCTGGCGGTCCGCTGGCATTTTGCTCATCGGTTCTCTGGCGGTCCGCTGGCGGGTTGCAGACAAATTGCTCAATATTTTGCCACTATTGGTCTAAAATCTTTTTCATTTTTTCAGTTATAATCCATATATAATTTTATTAACTTTTCTTAATATTCATGACAGTGAATCTTTTGTAAATTGCTTTACAATGAGCGTTGGGCCCTCGTTGGCAGCCTCCTTTATCGCCCGGCTCGCCTCAGCTGGCAGCCATTCACTCCTTCCTCTGCATGTTATTTTAAATCGTGCATCTTTTTCTCTCTCCTTCTGGGAGGTAGCCTCCTGAAAATTTGCTCTGCTGTCGGCTTGTGCTTCCATGTCCCTCAAAATGCTTGATTGCATTGCATTCATTTTTAGCTAAATTTTCATGTACCACAGCAGCATTTCTGTTCAGTGAATCTGTTCTGTTTTAGCACTGGGCCCTCGTAGCCTTCGGCTTGCCTCAGCTTGCCACTATTCACTCCTTCGTCTTCATTGTATTCCCAGAAGAATTCTCAATATTTTTGGCCTCTATGTGTCCAGTTACATAGTCTGTCTGTTCTTGGTCTTGGATTTTGTGAAATAAATTTCTAAATATCACCTGCTTGCTGCAGCTTCAGTCTGCATGCACGTCCTTTTAAAACCGCATCTTTTTCTCTCTCGTGAGCAAATAATCTGCTGCCGGCTTGTGGTGTACCATATCAGCATTTTTTCTTTCAGTGAATCTTTTGTAGCCTAAATTGCTTTACAATTACCTTCCGTCCCTCCTCTTGGCTAGCCTGGGTTTTCCCATGCTGCCTTACACGCGCGATTTTATTCACGTTGCTAGGCAGCCTGGATTCTATGGACTTCGTTTTCACCTCAACGAAGGAACCAATCACTGAACGGAGGGAGGGCAGCAAGACGATGACGACACACCAAAGCCAAAGCTACGTACAGATGTATTTGATAGACATTCGGAGCGCCCAATAAACGGCTCTGGGCATTCATAAACCACGTTTCAAATACGAGAAAATGAATGTCTAGTTCCCAGACCCCATCTCAATGAGATGTGGTCTGACGTTAGCCATGCTACCTCTTGGCTGCCTTTACTCCTTCATCTTCATAACATTAATCTTTTTGGCCTCAATAGTCCAGTTAGTCCACATAGCCTCTGTCTGTTTTTGGTTTTGGATTTTGTGAAATACATTTCTAAATAAATGCGACCTATAGTCCGGTGCAACTTATATATGTTTTTTCCTGTTCATGACGCATGTTTTGACTGATGCGACTTATACTCTGGAGCAACTTCTAGTCCGGAAAATACGGTAAGTGTTTTGAGAGTAACAGCCTTTTGCAAGCAAAATGTGTCATTTTGGCCAGAGTGCATTTGTTCAGACACAGGTGTTACAGTAACTGTTTTGAGAATGTGATGTCAGAGCATCAAAATGATCGAGAAAAACTGTAGTTCAAATTGCGATCTCAACTAAAAAATATATTAATTTTAACACTTTTACTAAAAAGTGGTAAATGGTAAAGCCAAGGCAAACATCAAATTTTGTAAGATTGTGTATGTACCTTACTGTAGCTACTGCACAAATGTTTTTTTCCTCTCGTGGGTACCGTACCATACTGTAAAATAGTAATTACCAACTCACAGCACTTTATTATGAGAAAATCGAATGGCAGACCACATTAAACAAACAAAAGTGACAAAATAACATTACTGTTATTTTTCCAGTATGGCTAAAGGGATTGGGTAAGGTCCAAGGTCAGGCGTCCTTTTTAAGTGTTTTCACTGTTTTTTTTTTGTTTTTTTTACAACTGTTCACACACATTTTCAAAACTCTGTGTCTATTTTTCAAAACTCCACACACAAAACCCACAATTGCTTACACAAAATGCAAAATGCCTCGAATCTCCAGCAAAATGACACACAACATTCAAAATGTCATAAACACATCTTTAAAGCAAACATTCGCCTCACATTACAAACACTTTTGTCATAATATGACATTTTGGATACATCATGTACACACTGTTGCTCAAAACTTAACGCTCTTCTGTCTTTCATAGGCTTTATGTATTTCCATACAAGAGTGAAAGTTATGGTATCT
>NW_027468587.1:27171783-27224283 GCF_046254945.1 Alosa pseudoharengus
TAATAATAATAATCCATCTAATTCACACAATAAAAAATACATTTTACTACAGCTACTAATATTAGTCTAATAATAATAGCAATACAAATAATAAACTAGACAATGGACTTTTGAATTAAATCACATTTAAATATTACCAAAGGGAACCTTTGACGGTCACTCTCTCTCCCTTCCGCCTGCTAAAGTATTGCGCTGCTCAGTCGCAATCTGTCCGCTTGATCTACGTGACTGGCCAGCTGGCCCTTGACCGCGGGTCGCCGGCCATACAATGCGCCAGCCGCTGCGAGGTCGCGCCAAGCCGTCTGTGCCGCCTGGCGCGAGGTCAAGGCTGCCCAGGGTCATGATTGTGCACTTGGCCAACACACTCAACATATACGTCATGATGACTCGAACACAATCTGCAGATTAACACTTTTTCCCAGTCACTTCAGAAAATGTCACAGTCAAATTAAAATCACTGGAGGACGGAAACCGATACCTTGCGTACCACAGCTGTGCCAACACACACACACACACACACACACACACACACCATGCTGCCATCATGAGAAAAGGTCTCCAGTCGTAGCATCGCGCCGACAGCGTCATTACCAAGAGAAATAAAAACTTTTAAAAGGATCCAACACCAATCGCAGCGATTCGGGAACAACCCCTCTCCACGCGCTCATCTGTAATCTGCTCAATGCTCGCACAGCACGCGCAGTTCAAGGGGGTTCGCTGAGGCGCAGTTTTTCCTGTTTTTATTAATCAACAGAACAAATGTCTGTTTTTCAAATAGCCGCCCTGAATGTTCAAACATTTAAAATGTCGTTTGATTATAATAATAGGCCTAGAATATATATATATTTTTTACAACATGTAGGCTAAGTAAAGCCGCAAAGAAGATCACGGCATCTTAATTTTTAAGACTATTTGAATCGAGGAATATGATGCAGCGCAATAATAAGGAAGACATCTACTACTGAAAATTTACATCCACCGCTGAAAATTCAAGTATCTAATATAAGCAAATACGGAAAAATTACATTTTGAAAAATGAACATTTGTGTAGCCTACATTTTCAAATTAGCACCAATAATAAAAATATATTGATAGCCTATTGAAAAAAAATTGTTCACGAAAATAATGTTATAGCAATCATACTCCCCGCCTGCATCGTCAGGCCTATCTGAAGGTTGGAAAGATATTTCACGGAAAATTAGGCCTATATTTTGTAAAAGATAAAGATGTAATATTTAGGCTATATGTAAGGTTATATATAGAACTTCATCTCTACATTATGTGAATACACTTTTTCAAATAGGCCTATTATTTCATTAGGCATTTTCAACAAAATAAATAGCCTATAGGCAATAAGTTGTAACTGTATTATAATTTTTATTGTACAGGTCTAGCTACATCTGGATGAAAACTGGATCCTATGCAAATTAAGACTCTTGTATGTTGTTTTGAATAATATATAATTTTAAGTTAGACTATTTTTATCATTTTAAATGTTCAACATTCCTGAAAAAAATATCTTGATTAACAATCACAGGCTATTTGTAGCCTTGGAAGATGGTAAGCTATTATGTGCGTCAGGTATAATTAGTCTACTCATTTTTAAAATGTTCTATGTGAACAAAACACATCATATGTAATACTTAAAGACATTCATATTTAAATGAATAGGTACAATTTGTGCATTTGCATATACGCATGAAATGCTTATTTTAGCCTATACATATTATAAAGACACACATGCACGGTAAGCCTCTCCAAAATGTAATGACACCCGGCGGAAAGCCAACCCAGTCACATTTCATAAGGTGTCAGAAAACAGAAAAAGCGCGACATCCACACACAGACAAAGCTGTTAAGAGATCAGAAACAGTTTTACACTTAGGCTATAGGCTTACTTGATGTTACGGTGATGCGTGATATTGACTATAGCCTACGGTGGTTTTAATAAAGATATTCAATAAATCAGTAGGCCTAAATCATTTAAAAAGGAGTTGAAAAGAAAATAGGTTAAACGTAACATTTGAAAACATTATCCTCTAAAGAAAACATACTTATCACAGTTGCTTTTCATTCATAACTACTTTTTATTATTTCAAAGGATCAATATAGATGGTCTCTGAACGGTCGTGACTTCCGACTTCTGCGCTGCTGTAGATGATCTGTATTTTGTCTGGTGCTCCTGTTTGGTATATGGAGGTTGTACTTCAAAGATCGTATTTATTGTCACTCTAAGGTCTCTTTTTGATGAGTAGCTTGAATGCTATTTATTCCCCATTTGAATAAGAGCGTCAGCTAAATTAATCCGTGCAAATGTAGACTAAATGTGAGATGTCGCAGGGTCAGGTGTGTCCACCGAGACGAGGCCTTTCTTGAAGCTCCTCCAGCTCGATTTGGTTGTAAACGAGTTTCACTAGTTTGGTGACGGCACGTCACGTGGTTCATAGACCTACACGCAGTTGTATACGCTTTTTTAGGTTGGTCTTATCGACATCTGTGGCCTTTGGAGGCGACTGGTCTAACAATGACGAGGCAAGACGATGCTCACAGCTATGTACAGCTGCCGCGCTCCCGTGTTTAAGCCGCCGTTTCGTCGTCTGGTATCCAAAGACCAGCACCGGACAGGCCTGGCCCTGCAACCGAGCAGTCTTCGACCCGGTTAGACTGACACCTGCGCAGTTGTGACAGCTATGCAGTGGGCGGACACTACCTGAGAGAACCCTAGGTACCTCCGGGGTGAGTTAGGCGCCAATTAAATGACTGTAGCCTATAATTGATCTCATAATATAAAAGTGGGCCTAATATTAAAGGTGTCTCCAACCTCTGAAAAATATATGAGTGCTTTATGATCACAGATATGTGCTACACACGTTGTGTTTTGCCTGGGCGTAATGACGCATTTCAATTTTAAAAACGAAAAAGCGCAGAACACACAGCGAGGCTCCACTGTCCTCCAGTCCCCACAATCAGACTCCTGGCTGGGTCGAAAATGGCAGCGATGCTCGGCAGGGATGTGGGTACTGGTACAGGATCAAGGCGGCTCTCCTCAGTAATACCCTGGTCCCAGAATGGCCCAGCTATCCAGAGACAGAGGGCGATGCCAGGCAGGATGTCCTGAGAGTGCGCGGTAGGCGCGGTCTCTCGGTGACGCCTGTAAAACCTCCTATTCCCTCTTCTTAATTGATTTGCTAATAATAAACTCAGTCTGTACATCGATTTTCTTTTGGCGGATACCAAACATATCGGCTGGTGACACCAGCCGCCTGTCTTTATGTGCTGGTTATTGAGGACTCACCACGGAATCGACCTCCATCGATTCCAGATCGCACGGCAGGGACGCGTTCTAATGGGGGTAATTGACATTTGATCACAGAGCGGAATAAAGAGACCATGGGCACGCGTCTGTGCGGGGACGACGAGTCAGATGGTGAGCAGATTCGCAGCCACCTCTGAAAAGACAACTGATGGCTGAATAGGAATTTAAAATGGATTACAATTGTATTAAAATACCAAAACACAAGAGATGCGTGCAATGAGGTGTTCGCTCAGTTTACGGCACACAACTATCCACAGGCTGAAATTTCGGCGCCTGGTGGACCCTTGAAGATGATCTAGTAATCGGGGAAAATCATGCAAGATACTTAGTCACAAGGCTACGTAGCTTACTGTGGCACCTCGTTCAAACAGCCTGTTTTATTAAAGCGTGCAGACCACATGCATAACAGGCCGCACTGCAGCGCGTGAGGGAGGAAGAGGGAGGAACAGACACGTCTAATTAAAATCAGTCGGTACGCTACCGAACAGAATCTCAGTCTGTTTCTCTTTTCCTTCTATGATATTGACAGAGTAGCTACATTGTTGCTAGAGCAAATTTTAAATGGCAGATTTCGATCTCGTTTCATCTATCTGGGCGATTCAGAAGTAGCCTAGCACAGAGAAAGAGAGAGAGAGAGAGAGAGAGAGAGAGAGAGAGAGAGAGGAAGAGCGGGAGGGAAGAGATAATGAGAGGAGAAGAGGAGAGAGGGAACGGGAAAAAGAAGAGGAGGGGAGGGCGGGGGAGGGACGGGTGACGCGGAGCATATGCAAACAGCCAATCAGTATTCAGTATTCAGCAAACTAAAGTGTGCATCAGCCTCCTGCCCCCTCCCTCCCCCGGTGGGATTTTTTTACCCGCTTTTCCAGCGATGAGCCACCGTCTTCGCCATACGCGCGAGCAGCCAGGAGAAGCGCAAGACGAAAAACAGAGTGAGGTATTGGAGGAAGGATGGGAATGCGTGGGAGTCGGAGAGGCAGAGATGTGTGTGTGCGTGTGTGTGTGTGTGTGGGGGGGGGGGGACTGAGCAAAACACTGAGGGGGTGGGTTAGTAACGCGGAGTAACGCGGCCCTTCCCCTGGCCATCCGTCCGTCCGTCCCTTATTGTCCTCCGCCTTCCTCTCCTCCGCGACCATTAGTAGTTACCATGACGACAGGCTGGTTGTGCTGCTGAAAGGAAAAGAAAAGAAGGCACGTTCGCGCGAGGGGTGAAAAGTGGACATTTGGAGAGGAGGATGGACGGACCTTCATATGAAAATCTTTATGTTGTTAACAACCTTGTTCAATCAATGTTCAAGCAGTAAAACAAATAACTCATATCCTACCTAGTCTACCACCTGACATCTAAAGTAGAGTTCTGGCTAATTACTATCATCGTTAGACAACATTTAGCCTGTTGCCACAACACCAGCAGGCTAAAGTTGGTGTCTGCTTCGTTCTGACATTCGCCAGGCAACAATCTAGGCTACAGTATCACGACAGAGAGTCTCGACACAACAACGTTGTTTACCGCTAGAAAGGCCATTGATATTATAAGCCTACCCCACAGTTGTCTGGTCTGCACAGAATAGAAGCCATTGTCGAGACGCGCTGCGAGAAACACAGCAATTCCGCCCCCTGGTGGCAGAGCTCCGTGTGTACGGCTCCGACCGGCAGGAGCGTACCTGCTACTTTACTCTATGCGCGGACATACACATAGACACATCCAAACCACTTCAAACGGTTTTGTTCAGGTGGCATCCTCTTGGACGGTCCACTGCAGCCCGTATGTTGATGAGGGGACAGCAGTTTTTCCCAAAGATTCTAGAGGTTTATATTTAAATTAATTAGCAAACGCATTTGTGCAAAAACAAACGTAATCTATTATATTAAATATTATATATATAAATGATATAAAATATTATATATTAAACACGCCAGAGAGGTAGCTCACCCCACCGTCTATATTCCACGTCTCGTTTTTGTTTGGGAGACAGGCTGCCCCCACTTTGTGTTTTTCCAGAGACCGTTTTTTTTGCAGTAGGCTACCTACTCATGGAATGGGGCAGCTAGCGGTCGTGAGGAGATGATTGCTGAATGTGACAAAAAATGTTATGGGCTTGAAATCGCGTAAAATCCCTGACTGCCCAGTTAAAATACTTCACTTAAAGAGCGCTGCTTTTTACATCTAGGCTAGACTCAAAGCCATCGAAATGAACTAGGCTTTAAACATTATGGATCTCTGTTTATATTAAATTATAATTGTACATTGAGTAAAACCCCTTATCACCAAAGACATCAGTGAACAGTCATACATTTGTATATTCAGTCATATTTATTTGATTTGTCTGGCGTCTTTGCTCTGAGGAGCCAAATTTAAATGATTTTGACCATATACAGCTATGATAAAGCAAAATGAAAACACAACAACCGCCCTGGCTTAGCTGATAAAATATATCTTTCATGGGCATATTTAACGTTAGTGGTAAAAAGTAAACGGTCTTCATTGCTGCGGCTCACGCTTGGCGCAGAGGAGGAAGGACGGGCAGCACCAGGCGGTGCCAGCGCTCCTGTTGGCCTCAGCGTCCGCAGGTGGGGGCACCAGGCGGGCGTAGCCCTGGGCACTGGGCTCCTGGACCTGAACACACAGCTTCTCACACTCCTCACTGCCGGTCTGGGGCATGAAGGCTGCGTCGTCCGCGTCCGACTCCTCGTCCAGCAGGACCTGGGGGCCCAGGGCAGATGCGAGGGCCGAGAGGGGCCACTGGGGCTCAAACAGCAGCTGGCGCGGGGCAGTGTCCTCTGCCAAGGTGCCAGCTCCAGGCTGCTGCTCCACGACATGGAGCTGGACATCTGAGACCTGCAGCAGGGCCGGAGCGCCGCTCTCCTCTGCCAGAGGACCGCTGGGGGCACACGGCTCCACCTCCTGCCACTGCGGGGCAGCGTACTCCTGCTGCGTCCACTGAGTGCTGGACAGAAGCTCGTGGTAGTCGAAGTCCGAGGGGGGTAGCAGCAGCTCTTCAAACGGAGAGGAGTACTCGTCGCTTTCTGCGCTGCTGGTGGCCGATTCCGCAGAGGCTGGGCGGGAGTCTCCGCTGGGCTGGCAGGGTGGAGCTGGCCACTGCTCGCAGGGCAGCCAGAGCTCAGGCTGTTCCAGAGGGGGCAAATCAGGCACAGGGCTTCCCGCACACCGCTGCTCACCAATGTCTTGGCTGTCCTCCACATCTCCAGAGAGAGCTCTCCTTTCATCCAGCACCATTGCCTGATCAGAGAGGCTCTCACCAGCTTCAGCACCATGGACAGCGGTCTCAGTGAAAGTCTCAGGGATCTCTGGCTCTGTAATGAGGGTCTCTGTGTCTCTAGTGAGGGTCTCGGGCAGCAGGGCATCTTCAGTGCTCAGCCCTCTGAGTTGGGCCTCCAGGTCCTTACACACCTCTGACGTGTTGCGCCTGTTTTGACGGACAGAGCACACTTCCTGCTGAGGGTCCGGCTGATCTTGGCTGGGCAGAGGAACACTGGGATCTCCCACTACTTCTCCCAGCTCCAGACTCTCACGCAGCCTGCTCAAAGATGCCGTGCCTCCGGGCGGCAACTGCGGCCCGATCACGATTTTAGTGGGGACTTTGTCCCCCTGACTGTTCTCCATCGTCACTCGAGAGATAAGAAACGACAACAACAAAGTTCAGCCGTTAAGACGGCACGTGAGTGGAACATTGTGTTGCGTCAGTCATTATTACACCTGACTGGAATGTATTTGTTGCCGAGGAAACCGTAAAATGCGCATAATATGAAATCAAACCTTTTAGGAACTCTATCACCAAAACACGCTGCTGTTAATAATAGTATAGAAGGTCTAGGCCTATGTGGTAGCCTAGCTCGGGTAGTCTACGCTATCAGTTAGGAGCAAAGATTCTAGAACAGAGCTCTGTTCTAGAATCTTTGGTTAGGAGGTCAAGTAGCGATGCGATGCGCTTTCTTGCTCATAGATTTTAATCTAACTGTCGTTAGAAATCCGTCTATGTTCAGAAAATACATGACATTTCATAAAGCCTATTTAAAGTTTCTATCCAATTTGGTTTAGGCATAATTAGGCTAGGCTACAAACCTCACCAATCAGTTAAGGAAACGTTTTATGTGGCTATTTCTTATTCAGAGATGGGAAGTAACGAAGTACAAATACTTCGTTACTCTACTCAAGTAGATTTTTCAGATATTTTTACTTTACTTTACTATTTATTTTTTAGGCGACTTTTTACTTTTACTCCTTACATTTTAACACGAATATCGGTACTTTCTACTCCCTACATTTTAAAAAACTGGCTCGTTACTTTAGTTTCAAATAATTTCAGTGGAGTTAGCCTACCGTTATTATTTTTCGCGCCATCAATAGCGGATTAGAATATACGTTGCACTTGACGCACCACTACAAGATGACTCGACAGATTTGGGCGGCATTCATTCGCGGCAAATGGGCGGCAAATCATTACAGCTTGATGGCATTAACGTTAACGTTAGCACCAGGGGCGGACTGGCACCAAAAATCGGCCCTGGCATATTTGGCCCAAGCGGCCCTCAAATCGGTCGGGCACACCTAATTAAATACAAAATCTTTGCACCAAACATTACTGAAGCCTATGTGTAAAGAGTTAAATTACCCAGATTGTCTTAGACATTAATGTAATTTATACCAGGTATCACTGTAGGACAACTGAAACAACACAAAATAAACAGGGCTGTTGCTGGAAATATTTTATTCCTGTAGGCTATACTTCCTACCTACATTGCTGGTACATTTTAGAACAGTACAGCTACATGAACTAATTGTCTTTAGTGTCTGACAGTAGCCTAGGCCTATAGGTTATACTGTAGCTTAGTTGGCTTGTGCATGACGTGACGTTTTGTAACCTACGTTTCCGTCAGTCTACAGTCTTTTATCCCTTCTTTACCATGATAACCCTCCCAAGATAGAACCACCACTCATGCCATCGATGTTGAATTTTGGGCGTCTGACGGAAACTGATCAATCTGACCAACAATTAACGTCGATTTGACACTATTTTGCTGTCCGGGTTTGCAAATCATTCATTTCAATTTTTGAAAATTTAAGTTGCGCTATTTGTTATCATAATCACAGCACGGCTTTACTATGTTATCATTAGGCAACCATATCATTACATTATCGCAATTAATAAGTCATCATAATCATCATAGTCAGCATGGCATGTCACAGCCTACCTGCTCCACCACTGTGTTCTTATCATGTAGCCTCAACTAGGCTCGCACTCTCCACCACCTGCTCACTGTCCCTTGCTCTGTATATCCTCGTTCAAACTCAACGAAATTCAACATGTTGCTGACATATGCTAGCCTACTTGCTATATTGTATTGAAGCTTCTACATTGGTGTTCATTTTGCACAATTGTCACTACCGGCACCCGCCGCAATTTCGTGTAGGCAACTTCGATTAACTTTTGATGCGCTCACAGAATCCTGGTTCTGAGCCAAAATGGGAGGGGTGGGGCCTGACGTGAGCTGTTATTGGATCAGTCCAGTGTCAATATTGAAATGTAACCAATGGGCCGCTGATTGTCCTTCGTTTGGGCCGATCGTTGGCCAAAATAATTAAATTATATATATAGCCTATTCTATCGGCCCAAAAGGTGCGTCGGCCCACCGGGAAAATGCCCGGTATGCCAGATGGCCAGTCCGCCCATGGTTAGCACGTATAGTAGTAGCCTATGTCTCAATTAAATTTAGTCAAAAATGCCCTCCTCCTCTCCTCGCCTTTGATGCTTCCCTAACTTCTAGCTGCAGTGTAGCCTATAGGCCTATCCTTAGCAATAATTAGATGCAGCATTGGGTCTTGAACAGGGATGTAGTGGAGGCTAAACGCAAGTAAACGCAGTTTCCACCTCTGAAATTTCAGAAATAGTTTATCCATCTCTTATTAGAGTTTATCCACCTCTCAAAATAGTTTATTCACCAATTACAACTGTTAACATTTAGAAATCACAGAATTTATAGTTTTCCCACCTCTGATTTTAACACTACATTCCTGGTCTTGAAATATTCACAGGAATTAAATATTCATGTTGTTTTATCCTAAATTAGTTGTGCAGATGTAGGCCTATAGTCCATCTTATACACACCCATGAAGCCAACAAAGAAAATGCAAAAATAGAGACTTTAGTGTAATTATTCCATTTTGTGTAGTCATTCTATATCAGAACCTGACATAGGCTACAATCCAAATAGTCTACAAGAAACCTTTTATTGTCAGTATGCATTTTGGGTAACCAAATGTCCTTGGGGAGTTTCCATAGGGCATTACAAAACGCATGAGCATACTTTGGCAAATAGTGATCTAAAGAACTCATTTTTCATTCTACATTTATCTACTTTTGCACACAGCTTCACAAGACCTGGTGCTAGGGCTCAGTTGTGTTTCTACAATCATATCAAGTGACCTAGAGGGCTGATATGTGGTTAATTCAGAGATGCTTGTTATCCGGCAGAAAGAAAAAACAATATTCTAGGCTCTGTAACTCTGTGCCAGTGCTTCCTAAGAAACTACAGAATCTTAGCTTTCTAAAGATGTCCAGCATTTGATGGTAGGCCAAAAGAACACACTGCCCTCTGAAGTAGGCAGTGCAATGTTGGGGGGGGGGGGGGGGGGGGGGCAACAGGTTATGGGAAGATTTAAAAAGAGAGACTAGCACTCTGGTAACATTTGTGTGGTCCAGGTAGCGTTGCATAAAAAATGGTTGTCATTCACAAGACTACTTTTACTTTTATACTTTAAGTAAATTTCCAAGCCTGTACTTTGTTACTTTTAGTTGAGTAAATAAGTTAAATCAATACTTCTACTTTTACCAGAGTATTTTTTAACACAAGTATTTGTACTTCTACTTAAGTACGGGAAGTGAGTACTTTTGCCATCTCTGTTCTTATTTAGTAGGCCTAGGGCTAAAATTCGCGAGTGGTTATAGCAAATTGGTACACTTTAGGCCTATGTGTTTCGTTTGTGATTGTAGGCTAGCCTACGCTATTAATTTGTGGTCTAATGAAAACTGCACAGTAGGCCTATTCCTTTCATAGACTAGGCTGCACCTGAGTTACCAAACAGAAACAAACTTTATTCATGGTCCGGTTGTAGGCTAGGCTAGCCTACTATTTATTTGTGATTAACAGTGAAATGTAAACCTGGTCAACTCCATGACTCTGCAAATGGGAAAAGAATAGACCTATAAATAAATCAGATAAATTCATAATAATGGGCATAAAGTTATGGTTTGGAGGAGGCTACGTTTAAGTTTTTTGTTAATATGGAAACTCATTATTTTCATGCTTCATGTAAGCCTTTTCAACTTTATTAGAAACTAATGTAGCCTAGTAATTTAATCTGCCCGTCCATCCTCTTGGCCCTCTATATGCTCCCTTTAGGCTCCATCCTTAGAAAATATGGCATCCTAGCGATAGGCTCTTTCCACTGCTATGCAGATGACACTCAAATTTACCTTCCCCTGAAAGGTCAGGACTCATTAAAATCTCTCCTAGACTGTCATGATGATGTCAAAGCCTGGATGGCCTTATATTTTTTGAAGGAGGACTTAAGTTTTGTTGAAGTCCTCCTATTAGGACTTCGACTCCCTGAGGCCCTATGGAAAGCCCTCTGTAAAGAGCCTGGGTGTGATCATGGACGGAGATCTTACTTTTGACAAACAGGTCCGTAGTCAAAGCTAGTTTCTTCCAGTTAAGAAACATATATCTAAAATCAAGCCTTTCCTGACTTTTGTGGTCTTTGAAAAAGTAATCCATGCCTTCATAACAACCAGACTGGACTACTGTAACTCCTGCATGTTGGTCTCAACCAGTCCTCACTTTCCCGATTGCAACTAGTTCAAAATGCAGCAGCTCGCCTCTTAAAGGAGAATTCCGGTGTGATATTGACCTAAAGTGTGTTGAAACATGTTACCGAGTGTGAACGTATGTCTCATAGCTCATCTCGGCTTGTCCCCTGCACTCCGAAATCTGGCGCTATATGCTACCAACAGGTTTTCAAAGGGGGTGCCTCGGGCATCAGCCACTGTTTTTATTTGTACATCATACATACAGTACTCTGCTTGCAATAGTAAGTCCCTTCACCATACTTGCAGGTGCCCCCCCCCCTCCCCTACCTACACAGCACATTATTTCATCAGGAAGCTTCTCCAACACACATCCCCAACATACTTACAGCACACTGCCCCCCCCTCCCCCCCCCAATTACACAGCACATTGTCTCATGAGGAAGCTTCTCCAACACACATATTGCATACTGCCCTCTCCCCATATACACAGCACACTATCCCATCTCCCCTGTCATCCCCCCAACACAGACACCAAGACCCCTGGCAGTTGGGTTAGCCCCTTGAGCTGTGGATCTGCCTAAGGTTTCTTCCTTGGTAAGGGAGTTTTTCCTTGCTCCTGTTGCTCTTGGGTGCTCCTTGTTGGTGCCCCCCCCAATCCCAAACCTCCCCCACCTTTCTTATGCAGCCCTTGCCACTTAATCTACTAAACCCCTCTTCTACTGCCCCCCCCCCCCCCCCCATAAATGCACAAATAGGCTGACACCAGACATAATTTCACTGCATTTCTTACTTCCATATGCATGTGACAATAAACTTCCTTGTATCCTTGTAGATCTTCTGATCTATTTCTGCTGACTGTTCCCAAAACCAAATTTAAATGTTATGGAGACCGTGGTTTTGCTTACTGCCCCAAACTCTGAAACAATCCCCCTCTCCACATTAGACTAGCCCCAATATACTGTGTTATAGTCTAGTTAGCTGTAGTAGCACCTTTAGTTATACTGTGGTGTAGTCTAGTTAGCTGTATACTGTGGTGTAGTTTAGTTAGCTGTAGTGGGTATACTGTGATCAACCCCAAATATTAATACGTATCCTTGCCTATTTTAAGTAGGTATACTGAGATTGTGATGCTTTTTAAGTGGGTATACTGCATAGTCCTGCGTATCACGTAGACTACACCACGGCCTGAGGGTCTTACCATGACCACCCCACTACCCTCGCCAAGCCGTATGTAGCCCACTGGTTCACTACAGTGGTCACTGGCCAACCAGAAGTGGTGATGAAAAACAAGCAGTTGTGCCTCACATGTGATGCAGACAGTAGGTGACTGACTCCGAAGGCTTTGAGTGTGTGCTACACAGCCTCAGCCTGCAAGGCCACTAAAGTAGATGCTGTTTTTATTGGTCCCCTTCAGAAGAACATGGACACGAAGAAGACAAGACACTCCTTTGGCTGATAAAGATTGACTTTATCTGAAACTATTTTAAACGTACACAAACATATTTAATTAAGATTTAATTAAGTACAACAAAGTGCATGACTATATATTTCCAGAACAAAGACATCAAATACTTCTTCAATCATTCTTTCCTGTTGTAATGCACCGTAGAGGCGGGAGAGGCCCCCCTCCTACAGGGGGCATTACTGAGCACAGACTCAGAGATGAAGGCGATTATTCCCAAATCAAACACAAAGGACCAGAAACCAGACTAATCAGTCTAATTAGAACACCCAGCTGCTGTACAATACCAAGAACCCCCCACCCCCCATTACAGAACACACACATACACACACACACACTCACACACACACAAACACAAACACACACACACGGCCCATGGGCCTGCTTCCAGTTATCGTGGAAGTTTGGCAGTAGTTTCACCACACAGCCCACCCACTCACTCTCACACACACACACACACACTCTCTCACTCTGTCTCTCTCTCTCGCACACCCCCCACTCTCACTCTCTCTCTCACACACACACACACTCTCACTCTCTCACACACACACAACCCACCCACTCTCTCTCTCTCTCTCACACACACACTCTCCAGACGGTGTAAGGATACTTAATCAGTATGGACACACACACACAGCAGTTTGGCCTCTGGTGCAGTCTGACAACACAGTCTCTCAGCATCACCACACACACACACACACACACACACACACACACACACAGACACAGCAGTTTGGCCTCTGCTGTGGTCTGACACGATGTAGCCTCTCGTCAGCGTCACCATAGTACCAATGGAAGAGGTAAGAGGTCACAAATAAAAATCCTCCTGCTGTGTCGTCACCAGTGAGCTTCCTCTCGTCCAGCTGGGACCTGGGCACAACACACAGAGTAGACAGAGATGTGAACATCTTCATCATCATCATCACCACCACCACCATCATCACCATCAACACGAAGAGGAGACAGAGATGTACACATCATAACCATCATCATCATCATTATTATCAACACCAGTGGTGGACCGTCAGGGCCTTCAAGGCCTTCTCTGAAGGCCTAACTATTTTGAAATGAATGAAAAATAATAGTATCTTTAATAACATTGTACTTTAGCATTTATTATTTGCTTCTGCGTCTCCTTCCCCGATCGTTCTTGACTACTACCATATCCTACCGTTGTCCGATATGTGATTTGATTGACAGATTGTGTGAACAAATTGTGAGGGGGTGTGAAACATTTTTATCCAATCGCACGTCTTCTCTTGCCCGCATCAGGCCTTCACAAGGAATCACTGCGGTTTTGGTACCTAAGCAACCATTAGAAATCATATGTTTGGATTCGGGTTGATTGATGGCTACATCTGACTGATTAGCCAATCAAGTAGACCTGTTATGGCGGGGTAGGCAGGTCTGGCTGCAGTTGGGAACGCAATGTTCGAAAAGAATACCCTGAACCGTTCATCACAAATTTTGACGCTGTCTGTTTGACGTGAGGAATGGAGGAACTTCGTGAGCATCTTCTCAGTCAGACAGACTGACATTCACTGGAAAAGTAGGCTACATGTCACACTGACATGGCTATGGTTATAGTTATGAACAGTAAATTGAACGTTTTTGTTTAAAAAAAATATATATTGATAAGCCTTCATTAAGCAAAATAATATAGGCTAATGTAACGTTACAGTGTCAGCTGGACTACATGTTAGCAAGATGCACATAACGTCAGCTAGCTCTGCACGTAGCTGAGCCTATGCAAGAATTGGTAAGTTTTGTTTCATGTTTATTTGATAACATAGACTTGTAATAGATGCTTGTTATCGTGCCCTTTTCTATATAAAAAAAGTGTTGTTGTACTGCTTGCAGACTGCAGTGTCTGCTTGGTTACTACTAGATTGTATGCTAGCTTGAAGCTGTGTTTGAGTTGGTGGTTTGGTGAAGATGTCTGGATCGGCATCTATGTGAAAACTGTCATTTGTCTTTGGTTCCCTGCCCTGCTAGTTTATCGGACTTTTTTTAATCTCTCTGAGTTTTGTGGAAATTATTGGTAAAATCAGACCAGGCCATCAGGCATTCTAAAATAGCCAACAAGCAGTAGCAGCATTAGGGCAATACACATAGATATATGTACGGCAATACATCTTGTGACTTATGTTTAATAGAATGGTGCTGTGCTGTGACATTTTTTATAATTTTCTGTTGAGACATTTTCTCATAGTGTACCGCGAAATAGCCTACATTTGGCAAACACTGTAGGATAGCCTACTGTAGTTCCACATTAGCTTTTAAGTAATCAGAGCAGTGCGGCACCTAGAACAGTTGCACTGTAACGTTAACGTTAAAGCTAGGGCTGGGATAAACGATTATTTTTTAAAAGATTAATCTAGCGATTATTTTTTCGATGCATCGATTAATCTAACGATTAATTTTCAAGTCCGATTCGAGTTTGATTCGATTCAATCGATTATCTCCCCATTAATTGACTAATAGCAATTTATACATGTTGATTTACATATCTGAATGAAAAAACATGAATTCCTTAACATTGGAATATATGTTTATTGCTCTTAATTGCGGTTAACGCGAGGCGGTTAGCCAATGAAAACTTCTTCGGTAAACAAGTTCTGTCCTTTGCTCTAGTCTTCCGGTCCAGAACAATAGCCTGCCAGAAATATTTGTTCCGCCTGATAATCGTGTAGGTTTTATGAAAATATATTGCTATATAGTGGCGAAAAAGTTAAGTTTAGAACAAGTTCGCCACTGCACCCTATCAAAAAGACCTTGTTGGCGACTTGAACCAAGACAGAATGTGCTTTGGAGGAACATGTCAGTGATATTTGTGAGTGTTTCAATAAAATATGTTAACAGTAGTAGGCCACCTCCACTTTAGTAGCCTACGTTAGCTGGCATTGTGTAATTACAAAAAATAAAACGTTACACCATACACTTTAGCCTATACACGCCCACAAGCGGCGACGGGAGAGAGGGCTAGGCGTCTGCAAGCGTCTACGCGCCGTAATAATCGTCACGAGCCATTAGCTTTGAAGCTCTGATTACGCCTATGTTATTTTTTTGTCATTAAACAGCTGACAGGAACGAAATTAACCGTTCCGGGAACAGTATTTTTTTGTTCTAACCAGGGCTTTGAACCGATTTGTTTTTCCAATCGGTTCGTTCCGAACAGAAACGGAATTATAACGTTTCCGGTTATGAGTTCCACCAATAAATTGACGTTCCCGAACCGGTTAGAACAAAAAAATACTGTTCCCGGAACGGTTAATTTCGTTCCTGTCAGCTGTTTAATGCTATAGAATTATGTCACATCTTTCTCATCCAGCTTAAACCAAATGTAATAATATTACAACCATTATTACATAATAATAATTATATTATTATTAATAATAATAATTAAATAGGCCTACAATTATTTCAAATGTGTAGTTTATTGTTAAAAGAGAAAATTTCCACACAAACGTAACGACATTATTAGGACACGTGGTTATGGCACTCGGGCAACAACAAATTGCAACTGTCGGGGAAAGGGCCATCCAGTAGGCCTAATGTTCGCTAGTCCATCATTAACGTGGAGTCGACAAATATAGCTATTGATATTGTGTTTGGAATGAGCGTTTTAATTAACGATGGATCGTAATTTACCTCTTTTTTAAGATGTAGAGTGGAGACTTTGTAATCCACCGCTCTCTCTCCATTCAGTCAGCGAATGTCTGATGTGATATCACACAGGAAGTGGAAAAAGCGCAGGAAAATAATACTTAATACATAATACTTTTTTTTTTTTAGTTAATTAGGCAACGAAAACTTTGAGTAACGAAATAAAACCGGTATTAACCGGTTACCATTATTTTTAAATAAGTGTTCCTGTTCCAGAACATAAAAAATAATAACGTTTCCGGTTTCGTTTCTGTTCCCTGTAAAATACAAAAAGTTCCCGGTTTTCGTTTTCGTTCCTTGAACCGGTTCAAAGCCCTGACTAAAATACAAATTACAAAAATACAAATTATACTAACTAACACTTAATCTAAATCAATTCTAAAAACAGTATCCACATAGTGGTGATTAATAAATCAGAGGCGCTTGCAATGACTGAGGCAGGACTGAGCCTGTGATTCTCTGTGCATAGTAAGGTATGGTAAGGTGCTCTAAGGTGCTCTGTGTGAATGAGTGTCATGGTGGTAGTGGTCATGGTGATAGTGCAAATGAGTAAGTCAACAGTGCAACAATGCAGAAATAAAGTGAAGTAAAGTCTATATATCTATATATTTCACTATTTAAGAAAATGTATAAGTGTGGCCACAGTTCGGCTGTGGCATGGAGGGGGGGTTATGCATATGTGCTAATGTGTTAATATAGCACGCAAACAGTGAGGCATAAAGACAGTCGTACAAGTGGCTAGTGGACAGACAGTGCCAAAACATGGAGGGGGTGAAGAGGCAGACAGACTATATGGTACACATATTCGAAGCCATCACCCAGATAGGCTACCAATCACTGAAACGGGGGGGGGGGACTTCCCCTGCGCTTCACCAGCCTTTGGATACATATACAAATAGGGCCAAAACCTATGGCTTAAATTAAATGATTTCGTAATGACAGAAAGCTATGTAAATCGCGTGGTAATTACCTTTATGTTAGGGTAACTTGTAACTTCTCACATGAGGAGCTTGTAGTGTTAAGACAGTAAAAGGAAGTGTCAACGCTAACCAGGCTAATAAACAAACCATGCTACGGTGAGTTAACATCGAAGGGCAAAGTCACGTGACTTCTAGTTGTAGTCTGTTTATGAAAAGAAAGGAGCAATTTCGTTTTTTTCAAAAGAAGGCAAAATAGTGTGATATTTTCACAGTTAGTAGATTATTACTGTACACACACTGAAAAATATTGAGGCAAATTGTAGACCCTTCCATATACATCTAAACACGGATGTTGAAGGGCTTGCTCAAGTGGATTTTTAAAAATCATTATTCTATGTAATTTGCACTTTCAGAAATAAGAGATGCTGTAGGCCTATTTTCAGTTTTATAGCTGATTGTCTTATTTTGTTTACAAGTTACAGATGAAGTCTGGGTAGTGTACTTATTGTACTGTTTAGCCTACATCTTACACACTTCAGGCTGTTGCAGATAGCTTAGGGAAGAGACTGTATGACACTAGGTGGTACAGCCTGAGACATGCACAATAAAAAAAAAAAATTGCTTTCTGCATTTTTGTTTTGCTTTTCCCTCTACCGAACTCGTACCGAACCGTGATGTCCGAACCGAGGTATGAACCGAACCGTGACTTCTGTGTTCCACAGTTACACCCCTAGTAGCTGACACGATAGTATACAGAAGTGTAAAGTGTAGCCTATCGATATGGAAGTATATTAAATCAAATTTATCTTCATTTCTTAAAATACAATTTCTTCATACTGCAAGATGGCGACTGCTTTTGCCTTGTTACTGCCAATGCCCTTAGTTCATCATTTTCAATAATTTTGCATTTGGAGGAAGTTGCAATGTGAAGCCTACCTGCAGGGCCATGCAGAGAGCTTTTGAGGGGCAGGGGCTCACGTTCAAAAAAAGGCACATGATCTCGTCCGTGTACTTTTGTGTTCATTCATTATTCTATTTTGGAGGTGAAATGGAAAATGGAAAAACAAGTAGTATATATATATTTATAGCGACATCTGTTGGTGAAAATGCAATTAGAAATTCTGAATGGTTGTTATTCCTTTGGTGGTGGTGGGTTGGTGGGGGGGGGAGCACCACCAAGGGGGTGGTCGGGGGCACCACCAAGCATTTGTGCTTAGGGCACCCAAATGGCTAGCGCCGGCCCTGCTGGTATGACTGGTCTGTAAGCTACACACACACACACAGACCTGGTCTGTGAGCTGCACACACACACACACACTGACCTGGTGTGAGTGGTCTGTGAGCTGCTCCATCAGCATGCGGCGTCCGTGCTCGTAGTCGTCCTGGTCGACGCTGACCAGCAGCTGCAAGCGGTGGTGTCCGGCGGCCCGCCGAAGCGCGTCCGTGAGGAACACGTCCTTCAGCGCCTCGGTCAGCGCGCCACTCAGGTAGTCTGCCCAGAACGCGTCCAGCTTGGACACCTCCGAGAACTTGATGTCACAGTTGATGGAGCCCAGGTCTCGTGCCCGCAGCATGGCATTGGCACGCCCAAACAGGTCCAGCTGACGCGCCAGCGGCTCACGCTTGGTAGAAGAGATGGACGCACGCAGGACCGACTCCTGCTCGGAGTACTCGGGACGCACACGCAGACGGATATCTGGGGGGGGGGGTAGAGAGAGAGAGAGAGTGAGAGGGAGAGAGACGAGGTGGAAATTAATAAACAGAATAAGGAAAAGAATGAAAGAGGAGGATGAGTAGAGGTGGAGAGAAGAGATGAAGAGAGATTAAAGAGAGGAAAGGAGGGTGAGAAGAGATTAGAGGAGAGGGGAGAGAGGAGAGAGAGAGCGTCAGTGTGAGCAGGAAAGGATTGTGTCCAGTCACACTTGGCTTCAGATTGAAGGCTGTAAAGGGCTCTGTGTAGACTAGCGTCCTGTGTGGTCTGCCCTCCAAACCCACTGAACATCTCAGCACTCTCTCTCACACACACACACACTCTCACGAGCCATGGCATCCTTGACCTCGGGGGCCAGAAATACAAGCACAGAGCAGCAGGTTGGCATGTTGGGGGGCACCAGTGACTGGCTCAGCCAGAGCAGCAGGGTGGTTGGCATGTTAGGGGGCATAGCATTGGGCCCAGCTGGGTGGTTGGCATGTTAGGGGGCATAGCATTGGGCCCAGCTGAAGTGGGCGTCTTTGGGACATGAACCTGGCCACATACTCACACACACAGGGCATTCTGCAAGACTGCTGGTCGGACAGCTAATTATCACCCAGACACAGTAGGCATTAAGATAGAGAGGGCATTAAGACAGAGAGGGCATTAGGACAGGGGCATTGAGGCAGAGACTGGTGTAAGGGGTTGAATGCATCTGTAGGCGGGTGCCAGGTCATAGTCAGGCAGAAAGGGCGCTGGGAATAAAGATGGCAGAACCCGGAGGTCACAAAGATGGGGACATTAAGGCAGAGAAAAGCATGAAAGCAGAGTGGGCATAGATAGCACATTCTGGGGGAACAATCCCCAACATTCTTAAGATGGACACCATGGGCAGCACCTTAAGATGGACAGCGTGAGGAGTGGGCAGCACCTTAAAATAGGCTCTGTGAGGAGTGGGCAGCACCTTAAGATGGACGCCATGAGCAGCACCTTAAAATGGATGCCGTGAGGAGTAGGCAGCACCTTAAAATGGACGCCGTGTGGGCAGCACCTTAAAATGGACACCGTGAGGAGTAGGCAGCACCTTAAAATGGACGCTGTGTGGGCAGCACCTTAAGATGGACGTCGTGAGGAGTGGGCAGCACCTTAAGATGGACGTTGTGGGGAGTGGGCAGCACCTTAAGATGGACGCCATGGGCAGCAGCTTAAGATGAACGTTGTGAGGAGTGAGCAGCACATTTACATTTATTTAACAGACGCCTCTATCCAAATCAGAGTTGAGTGGGGAGGACGCTATAGGGAGTACCTTAAGATGGACGCCGTGGAGAGGACGCTACAGGGAGCACCTTAAGATGGACGCCGTGGGGAATGGACAGCACCTTAAAATGGACACAGACCTGTGTGGCGGAGTGGAGTGTGTGTGTGTGTGTGTGTGAGTTGGCCTAGCCACAGGAGTGTGTGAGTTGGCCTAGAGGCCACAGGGCACGTGTGTGTGTGTGTCTCCATCCCCCACAGAGCTCCAGGAGAGGCGATCGTCATGCTACGCTGCTGTACAAACACACACACAGTTGGGATCGGGAGGCCTTCATCAATCTGAGTCAGCCATATACTCTGCTCGGACTTCAACACACACACACACCCCTGATATAGAAATGGGGGACCCTGAGCAGCGTGAGCACACACACACACGTGAGACAGATAGGGAGATCCTGAGAGGGCTGGACTGTGTAAAGGGGGACGAGGGGCCGCAGGACTGTGTTAAGGGGGACGCCCCAGAGGAGCAGGACTGTGTTAAGGGGTACATCCTAGAGGAGCAGGACTGTGTAAAAGGGGGACATCCTAGAGGAGCAGGACTGTGTTAAAGGGGGACGCCCTAGAGGAGCAGGACTGTGTAAAAGGGGGACGTCCTAGAGGAGCAAGACTGTGTAAAAGGGGGACATCCTAGAGGAGCAGGACTGTGTTAAAGGGGGACGCCCTAGAGGAGCAGGACTGTGTAAAAGGGGGACGTTCTAGAGGAGCAGGACTGTGTAAAAGGGGGACATTCTAGAGGAGCAGGACTGTGTTAAGGGGGGCATCCTAGAGGAGCAGGACTGTGTAAAAGGGGGACATCCTAGAGGAGCAGGACTGTGTTAAAGGGGGACGCCCTAGAGGAGCAGGACTGTGTAAAAGGGGGACGTTCTAGAGGAGCAGGACTGTGTTAAGGGGGGCATCCTAGAGGAGCAGGACTGTGTTAAGGGGGACGTCCTAGAGGAGCAGGACTGTGTTAAGGGGGACGTCCTAGAGAAGCAGGACTGCTGGGAAGCAGGGTGTGCTGCCCCAGTGGCCCCTCGTCTCCAAACAGCAGTCCTGCTCCTCTAGGACGTCCCCCTTGCACATGCAGCAGAGAGGGAGAGGGGCGGAGCTTACATACAGGAGCTAGTGCAGCATCGGGGCTGATGTCATTTCCTGTCATGTGATCAGCTCTGAGGATAGAGCTGCAGCTGGACCAGTGGATCTTCAGAATGAGGCTGAAACACACCCCATCCCCACCACACACACACCCCCACCACACACATCGCACCCCTACAGCATCCCACCTGAAGACAGATGACATTGTCCATGACACTGCACTTCGGCAGAGAACTATTTAAACAGGTAAGCATTGTGGTAAAATCAAAGAGATCATTTAGATGGAGAATACTATAGCTAAACACTATCTAAAGCTCACAGGAGTAGACCCCTTCAGCTAAACACTATCTAGAGCTCACAGGAGTAGACCCCTAAAGCTAAACACTATTTAGAGCTCACAGGAGTAGACCCCTAAAGGGGGGGGGGGGGGGGGGGGGGGGTTCTAACTGCATGGGCATACTAACAGGGTGGAACAGCGCGGGCGTTCTAACAGGGTGGAACTACATGGGCATTCTAACAAGGTGGAATTGTTCGACCGATTTGGGTTGAGGGGCGAAAAAAACTAAACAAAACAAAGAACCCTAACCAACAATCTACTGGTAAAATCAAGAATTTTTGTAACTGTCAAAGGGAGACTGGCCATGAGAACTTTGGTAAACACTGTACTAGGTCTGGCAGAATAGCTAGTGCTATCCTTCACATTGGCAGAAGAGCTAGTGCTATCCTTCACATTGTCTTCAGTATCAGTTGATTAGACATAACAGGACAGCAGAGTTGAGGACACACAAACGCAGCACACAGGGGGTTGAAGCGCTTTCTTTGGTCACAGTGAACAGGTTACACACACTCTGCCCACAGAGGCCCACGGCCTGGACAAAGCATCACATTCCTTCTCTTTTGTTTTGTCACGTTATGGTCATTTACGTTATGGTCATTCACGTTACGGTCATTCAGGCTTTTTCCAGTGTACGCCTCATTTCTCCTCTAGGCAGTGTTAAAGCTCTCATTTCTCCTCTAGGCAGTGTTAAAGCTAACTTCACATAGGGTATGTTTTACAATAAGCATCTCTGGAACACATTTTGAACACATAGCAGATTTGGGCACAGAGCTCCACAGTGCCCACAGATATGGGTCACCATGGTGACAGGTTGGTATGGCTGGCATGGTTAACCCATCTAATGGTGGTACACTGCAAATAATCACTGCAGCGTTTACATCACAGCAAACGCCCATCAAGGCATGACGCGTAGTATGACCCTCTCGCTGCCCAGGAGCAGGTTGGGATCAGCAGCCCAATACTGTCTCTGGGGTTGGTGATGAAAGCCTGCAGTGATTACTCGTTTATCTGTTACTGCATCTCTAAGACAGCACTAGACACGGAGCACACACTTACACATCATAACATTTCACTAGCAGGAGTGGCCACTTGCTGCTTGTTGCTGCTGCTGTTGTTGCTGCTGCTGTTTTTGTCTCTCTGTTCTCAGTAACATCAGAAGCAAGTATCCAAGCCCCGTTCCCCCCTTGTGAGGGCATGAAGAGGTACCCAAGCAGTCACATGGTCACGTAGCACAGAGAGCTTCGAGAGTTAAGAGATCCGTTTGAGTTGTGCTGAGCAACAGCGCAACGGGAGGGGAGGGCGAACGAGAGCACAGCGCCGTGGTGCTCGAGTCACCTCTGTGTTTGGACAAGTTCATTCTCTTGTTCCCTGGATGTGTGTGTGAGGACGAGGACGAGCGAGCTGTGTGTTGTCCCTGACACACACACACACACACGCATGAGTCTTTTTGTTTTGAACTGCAAACACAGAGAAACAGAAAGAGAAGCACATTTTGGGTTGAACTGTTGTGTTGTTGTCATGGTTGGGTTCTGGTTAAAACAAGGCAGGCAGAGAGGCAATGGCAGAGCACACATGGACATCAACTGCACCAGAGACATTAAACAGGAGAACCAGAGGACCGACTGGACTCGCTCACAGGGTTTGGGGCAGGCAGCCTGGGACAGGGTCAGGGAGAGACAGGACTACTGCTCCCACTGCCTACAGCGTAAAGGACCATGGCTTTCAGGTCATTTAGTTAGGAGTTAAAAGACCATGGCCTTCACGCAAGTCTAAGGATTATAGCCATACTGTGTAGCATGAGTTGACTACAGACGACTATAGCTATAGGTGGGAGTTAGTGGTATGGCCAATGAGTTGGACGACTATAGCTCACATTTCTATAGGTGGGAGTTAGTGGTATGGCCAGTGAGTTGGACGACTATAGCTCACATTTCTATAGGTGGGAGTTAGTGTCAAGGCCAGAGTCCTTCACACATGGTTAAGCTGCTCAGAGGAGCATTGCAGATTTCTTCAGGCTTCTCCCTGAATATGCTGGTAAGCTGTTAATTCCCACAGACAATAAATGTAGTGTTTTCTGGTTGGTGGAAAGGAGTTGAATGCTTCAGAATTTAATAATATTTATAACAAATACTTATCAGTTAGCGCGTAATGAACATATCTGCTTCAGAAAACCAGAACATTTTTATAGGTTTTCAGCAATTTCTCAGGGATAACCTTTAAAAGGAGCCATTTGTAGATATGACTTAAAATGTTAGGTTTTGTAAATAAATCTTGACAAGAATTTAAAAAGTTCTAACACCACTTTAGAACCCCAGTAGGTCACAGGAGTAAAAAAAAAAACAGCCTGCCTGAAAAATTCTAAATTGGGAGAACGTTCACTGGCAGAACTGTGACTTTCTAGCCGGAGCTTCTCAATGTGGGCCTATGGTCATTGGTCCAAAATTCTAAGTTTATTTCCAGGGAATTTTTAATTTGTTTCAGGCATACTGCTAGAATTTGAATTTGCTCTGCAGGTCCACCCAGGCTAGCATACTGCTCCATACAAGCAAACAGCACTGGTTTGTCAAGAACTGCTTCACGTCTCTCTTGCTTATGTTGAGACAGAGTGCGATTATGATTCCAATAGCTAACTTCAATAGCAGCTGGTTGGTGTTGCTAGCGAATGGAAGAGCTTAGCAGAATGCAAGATATTATGTGGGGGCCAGCCCCAAATAAAACCATAATCATGTTTCATTTCATACATAATATGACAAAATAATCAACACTCTAAAACTGACCTACATCTTTATGGCGTTTAGCTGCTTTGCTTATTTATTGAAGACTATTTCACAAGTGCCCTCAGGTGAACTGCAGCAAATTTCAAATTATTAGAATTCCACACTTCTGCAGTAGCTAGAAGAGCTAGAATAGTCATCCACAGGTAGCAGTTTCTGTCAACCCTAGTTTTACTTCAGTTACTATTTGCTGATGTAACAGAGGACAGAAAGGTCATGATATCCAAGTCAAACATAAACAGTAAGGAGAAGGTTAATATGGTAAAAGTACCCATGAGTCCACAAAAGCTCGGTGTGATCCCACTGTCAGCCAGAGATCCACGGTGTTAGCGGCACGGTTAGCGCTTTAGCATCCTCCCTGTCAGTCACACAGTGGAATGAAAAGTGCACAACATATCACAGGAACAGATTCAAAAAGAGATTCTCAAACCAGTCTCATGGGCTTGCATTACTTTAGAGCCATGTTTGTTGTTTCAAGTATTACGCTCTGGCCACATTTGTTTTTTTTTCAGACATTTAGCAGGCACTTAGGTTATTGTCTGTGGAGATCAACAGTTTCCTGGAAGGCTGAGTGAGTGTTAAACTGGAAAAGTGTTACCTGGCCTCTCTACTTTTGACATGTCACGTGTAACTTTGACATTATAACAAGAGAATAGATCAGAATTATGGGTACAATAAGTGGACAACAGGGTCTGTGTAACAGATGATTGGATAATACATCCAATCTGGACAATGTGATTGGTTAGAAGATGCAGTGTTCTTTTTTTGAAGCCATCAGCCCTGCATCTGATCTTTCCCATAGGAAGTGTCATATTTACACAGGAAGTGAGGCGTGCAGGACATGAAGCTCTCTACCGGTTGGGTCATTTTCCTCAGAACTCATTCAGTAAAGGTCACAGAGATGTGGCATGGCTGCGTTTCCTCAGAAAGTCTCCAAACTGCCGAGACAGCAGAGCGTGAGCCGAGGGCCTCAGGGCATTCGTACCATAGATATATATATATATATATATATACGATTTGTACCATAGATATATATACACGATTTGTACTCTCAATGGACTTCTACCAGGAGCCAAGCTCTTCCTCATTTACAACCTGAACGTGGACATGTCCTAGGAGTTTTGGCAGGGTAGTATTCAAATGGTTGCATGAACATGGATGATCCCTAGGAGTTTTGGCAGGGTAGTATTCGAATGATCACAAGAACATAGACGTTTCCTAGTAGTTTTGTCAGGAAAGCATTCAAATGATCACCTGAACACATACTTGTCCTGTTAGTTTTGGCAAGGTAGTTTTCAAATGGTCACCAGAAGATGTACATTTCCTAGGAGTTTTGGCTGGGCAGTGTTCAAGTGATCCCATAATGTGTTAATGGTGCGCTTTTTGAATATCAAGGCCTTCCGGAAAGTTCTGAGGAATACACCAACGACTCTTTAGCTGAGTTCTGAGAACCGTGGGAACTTACACGACCCTTTCGGCAGGGTCAGGGGTCACTGGGAGGCTAGGTGTGGACAGACAGTGACCTGTAGGAGGCAGCACTGGGCAGAGGTTGCATTGAGACAGGCACATGAACAGCTGGTTTGTGGTTTACCTGTGGTGTGGGAGTGGCCTGGGGGGCGAGACAGAGAGCACCATCACCTGAGAGAGCAGAGCTGCTGGGCTCATTTGGTCTTTTGGGCAGCTCTCTCTCTCTCTTTCTCTCTCTCATGCCCTCTCTTGCTCCCCCTCTTTCTCTCTCGTTCGCTCTATCCGCTCTGCACCATTTTCCTATGCAATCTTGAGCCAACCTGCTGGGATCAAATGTGGAGTCAAGAGAGCACAGAGCACGTGCACAGGGTTCACAGGTCAAAGTTCAAAAGGTTAGAGGTCAGACACAGCACTGCAGCAGCCTCAGCTGATTGGGTAGAGATGGCCTGTGTGTTTGCTGATTGGCTTTGAAGGATAGTAGACTGTTCTATGGTGCGCTTCACAATCCTGAGCACTGCAACGGCTAATGATACTTAAATCTCATGCTCTCAGCTGGCCTCGTCACTGTGGCCTCGGAGTGCCTGGAGGTAACAGTGTGTGTAGTAGTGTGCACAGAACTGAATGGTGGCGATCTGGGAGTTTGAGTAGAAATAGTCTGTGCTGTTTTGGGTAGAGATGGCCTGTGTGGTCTTTTGGAAGGCTTATGGTTTCTTGTGCTTTTATCAGAGCAGACACTGGATGAATGTTGTTACGGAGAGTGGGAATGTTGTGAGCCGCGTCATCCAAAGGACACGGAGAGGTCAGAGGTGAAACAGTTACATCCGAAAGGGGGAGGGGCTGAGAGGGCGTTACTGGCGGAAGTGAGACTGAGGTGGGCATACAGACCGATTCGCTTGGAGGAGTCGCTCAGGTCCGTTCTGTCGCTATGGAGTGTCTCAGGTCTGCTCTGTTGCTATGGAGGAGTGTCTCAGGTCTGTACTGTTGCTATGGAGAAGTGTCTCAGGTCTGCTCTGTTGAAGGTGCCTGTGCTATGAGGACTGTCTCTAGGTAGGGCTGGAAATAACGTTTATTTTCATAGTCGATTAATCTGTCAGTTACTTTCTCAATTAATCGATTAGGTGTTTGATCGATAAAAGGGTAAAAAAAAAATATCAATCAGTGTTTTCCCAGATACTGTTGTCCTCAAATACCTTTTCATGTCCACATGCCAAAGATATTTAGCTTACGGTCATAGGAGAAAGCAAAGCTGAAAATATTTGAGTTTAAGAATGTCAATTATATTATTTTCATAATCGTTGGAAGTCATGATTGAAGTGATTGATTGAACTGCACAGCCCTAAAGCTGATATGTCTGTGTAAGGGGTCAGGTTAGGGTCAGGTTAGAAGATGTTTTAATATTTCTGATAATTTTGTTCAGGCATGTTTATAGACAGCCCCTCTCTATGTCTCTGAGTTATGGAGGCCTATGAGGAGGTAATGGACGCCTACACAGTGTCTCACAGCAAGGCAAAACGTGTCTGAAACTTTCCATAAGAGTCAAACAAGCACATGACACAAAATCATCACTTCACACTGAAAACAAACACAAAGAGAGAGAACGAGCAGACAGACAGGGAGAAGAGAGAGAGAGGAGGGTGGGGGTTCACATGGAGAGATATGGAGACAGACAGACAAACTTGTGGCAGGCACAGTGGAGACAGACAAAGATGAAGGATGAAATGGAAAAACAGGATGTATGCGGCTGAAGTGGAAAATGTGATGCTCAATTAGCAGATATTGGGGGGGGGGGGGCATAAGTACTCAATTAGCAGATATGGGGGGGGGGGCATAAGTGTTTCCTCTCCTAATGAACCACCGTTAGGGCTCTTACAGAGTCAACGCATCGCTACGCATACCCGCCCGCAAGGCTACACATCACTAATAATTTAAACAGTTTAGTTAGCTGGCTAGCTAGCTAGCAGCTGGCTGAGTTTGTGTAATTTCCTGAAGCGGAAAGAGATTTTGTTCAGGCCTTAATAGATATCCTTTGTTTGAAAATAAATAGTTTCTATTCTTTCCTCTTAATTCCATGTGTTGCAACTCTCGCTGGTAACTTTGTTAACTTATCCAGCAAACTATTAAAAATTCACGACTGTAACAAAACACTGCAACTCTCGCTTACCCTCGAACTAGTCCATCTTCCTGTTTCCGCTTTGTCGCGCTCGTCTAAAAAAAAATGAGTGGTGCGCTAACCCGCCTGCCTGGCTTAAATCCTGGCACGCCAGTTGTCACGCTACCGGTCGGGTGCATCGAGTATGTAGAAGCCCTTATGCGTTGATGCGTACCGAAATGTGTCTCAGTTTTTGATACGCGACGCACCGATGTATAGGCCATTACCCTGTAGTGGGCTGTGCACAGTAGTGTACATTTATTCACCATAAATGAATGAAGTTAAAGTGGCTCTGCAATGTAGGCTATGTTTCTGTTTATTTACAGTAGACCTACACATGTTCCTTACACGACACGACAATCTAGTACAGCTAGAGCCTAATATTAATATCAGCGAATCACAGTTTGTCACCCAACAAAGCTAGATATTAATTTTTATACACGTGTCTCCATGTCATACTGGAGTCTTTCGACGGATTCTAAATTAAATCTGATCCGTGGCTCTCCAAAAGAGCCTCTTGGGATGTAACTTTTACAGACAGCCTGAATATCACTCGGAATGTCAGTCACCAGTGACTGCTACCCCCTGTTGCGTGAGTGATCGATTGCATTTCACGTATTGTCCGCGTTGCTTGCGTCCGCCGTGTAGACTATGAAAGGGAGCACGTCGCTCGCGTTGCTAGTGTTGCTTGCTTGCGTTGCACGTGTTGACTCTGTAAGAACCCTAACCTGAGGGGGGTCCCTTACCCTGCTAGCCAGATAGGAGCTGTTTTTGTCTTTTTGGCTTAGTGGAGTGAAATGAGCTAGAAATACTTAGTGATAAAGTTTTGTTTGGATTCTCTACACGCGTCCGGAAGATTTAGCATAGCATAGCATTTAGCATAGGGTACACTTCCCCAATGAGAGGAAAGGAGATAGTAATGTTAGGACTTTGGAAAAGATAACCACAGTATTAAGAGAATCCCACTACACTTACACTAGACTATATCAATTATGGGAAGGCTGAGGTTTGTTATGTTGACGTTCGTCACTTTTATTGGTTGTTGTTAACTGGCGCAAGGACTTGTAGGATGTCACCACCTTTCCTTTTTTTAACGATGCTTAAAGGCGCAGTCAGCGATTGTACGTCATTTCAAACCCATAACATTTTTTGTCACATTCAGCAATCATCTCCTCATGATCTGCTAGCTGCCCATTCCTTGAGTACACTGTAAAAAAATATGCGGTCTCTGTAGGCAGCCCATGCTCCAAAACTGGAAACAAAGAAAGTGGGGGCAGCCTGTCCCCTAAACAAAAACAAAACCCTGAGTTGAGTTTCTCTAGGAATACTGAAGGGAGGGGTGAGCAACCTCCCTGGTGTGTTTGGTTTAGTCCTTGGTTAAAATATAATGTACCTTGTCTTGGACAAAAAAGTTTCTGTTAATGATTTTATATATAAACGCAAACAAATATGACTTCCTGTACAATCGCTGACTGCAAGTGCATTAATTATGATGAAGTGCATGAATTTTGATTGACCACGTCATCCGGGCGCACCGAGCTGCCTCCATGCAGGAAGGGTGCACTGGGCATTGAGTATGACAGGCAGCATAGCTAGATCACAGCTAGGCATGCTGGGACATGTAGTGTTTTAATAACAGACAGGTCAGGAGTTATAGGGTGATCCACTTGTATTGTCCGAGTTGGAAAGTGTGAAATTTCCCAGTTGTCTCGCGTAATTTTACCTAGACACGCCCCCTTTAGGTCGGAATATCAACTGTCCGACTCGGGGCTCTTGATAGTGCACCGAGCTGAATGTGTGAGTTGAAAACAAAGATGGCTGCACCCATAATGCTGAAGTTGAGATGTATTTTCCTTGTATTTGTACTACGTTAATCGATTTAATGCTCTTACACACTTGATGACATTACTGCTTTAATCTGGTCACCAATTTATGCATTGGCTTGAATTTCCCCTTGGGGATCAATAAAGTATCTATCTATCTTGCCCGGTCTTGCTGTGCGTGCAATACAATGTAACGTTTTGTTTTCGAGCTGGTTTGCTAAAGAGGCTAATGTAGCTACCAATAACAATAGCTACTGCCCCCCTCGTGGCACACGTGGAACACTAAAGTGCTACAAGCCAGGCAATTATGTCATATTCACGCGTACAACTCGGGCAGTGCGACCCAAATGGATAGCAGCATTAGGGAGACAGCACTGAGCATGCTGGGACATGTAGTGTTTTAACAAAAGACAGGTCAGGGGTTAGGGAGCCAGCACTGAGCATGCTGGGACATGTAGTGTTTTAACAACATACAGGTCAGGGGTTAGGGAACCAGCACTGAGCATGCTGGGACATGTAGTGTTTTAACAACAGACAGGTCAGGGGTTAGGGAGACAGCACTGAGCAGGGGCATAGGGCTCATGCTTTCGAGTCCCAATTCGTGTTTGGTGTATATCGCCCCTGACGTGTGTTTCGTGTATTGCCCCTGACGTGTTTTTCGTGTATCGCCCCTGACGTTCCTGTAGATACTGCATCTTGCGATGCCTTCGTTTTTGAGGACGTGCACGACACCCGCACCAAACACGGGCAGGACACGTGTGATGCGTGCATATGTTGCTAAACGCAGGACACGTGTGATGCATGTGTGCACATGTTGTTAAACGCAGGATACGCATGGCAGCCATGATGCATGTGTTCACATGTTGTTTACGCAAATACATCCCAGGCCTCATATAGGACACCCTGGCAGGATGAAGCCACAGCAGAGCCAGAATGAAGTTCAAATAGAACCGCAAGGGAAGAGTTACACTTGCCTCCTGCATTTGACAATTTGACATTTCAGGGAAAGAAACTCCCCACCCTAGTCATGCCAAACAGGTTGGGGAAGTAGAACTGTCACAAACACACCCACGCACACGTGCACACACACACACGCACACACACACACACACACAGAGTGGTCATGATGGAAGATGGAATGATTATGGGAGGAGTGAGGAAGCAAGAGGAGTGTGACGACAGCATGAACTGACAGAAGAGAGAGAGGAGGGGTGGAGGAAGAGAGAAGGTGTGGAGGAAGAGAGGGAGGGAGAGAGAGAGAGAGAGGAGGGGTAGAGGGAGAGAGAGAGCAAGAGGAGGGTGGAGAGAGAGACAGCGGAGGGGTGAAGGGAGAGAGAGGAGGGGTGGAGAGGGAGAGAGGGGAGGGGTGGAGGGAGAGAGAGTGAGTCTTGTTCTTACCACAGGTGACTTTGCTGGGGACTGGAGGAGGCTGAAACTCCGGGGGTTTGGGGCCTTTCCTGCGCGTCCACTGACGCCCTTTGCCCCGCTTACGCCTCATGGGAGCTGCAGCTCGCATAGGGTCAACCCCTGAGAATACACACACACACACACACACACATGAAACTTGGAAAGCAGCTATGCTGCAGGCTACGCTAGCATGCATAGTCAATTGCATGAAAGATGTGCCCACACTCTGCCTCAATGGACCCTAACCCGGCACAGCATCCCTGCCTCTCAATCGTATCCAGGTAGACCACTGGCCACCCCACACTTCACTCAGCAACACCACAGCCCCAGCTCCATCACCACCCCTCCATCATGGTACCCAGCTCAGCCCACCTGTACCCTGCAGCCTGACCCCTGCTCTACTCCTCACCTTCCCTCCAGAGCTCCGAGGAACAGTCGCTCGGTGGGCCGGCATGGCTGCAGCTGGTATTCTCCTCAGAGGTTCCCTCCATGGCGGCCTCCTCCATCGGGACCGGGTAGTCCCTCTCTGGCGACACTGTAGGGAAAAGGAAGAGGCAGAACGTCAGGCTAGGTCTGTCATACAGCGAGACCCGTGTCAGCGGGCGGCTACAGAAGCACAATCACCTGTTCTTCTCTTCTTGCGTGAGACGAAGGGCAGGAGGTCGTGTCGCGTGAGCACCCGCAGGAGCTGCAGGAGGGGCTCAAGGTTGGCCTCGCTCAGATGACCTCTCCTCTCCAATTCCAGCAGCAGTTCCACGCCGCATTTGGGCTTGTGTCGCGCGGCCTCCGGACATGGCCGACAGCGGGGCCGGACCCGCCGCCAAGCTCTCACCAGTCGGGGGTCTGGCGGCGTGACCACCTCTAGCTGTCCGGAGTCGCGTGCTCTAGCCGTCTCGGTCCATTGTTCTGGATCAAGGGGATGTTCATTGGGGTACATTTCATCCAAGATATAAGACAACACTTCCACGTCGGTTTCCGTCAGTTGAGAGCCCACGACTTCGTAAATTTCGTGAGGAGTGAGCATGTCATAGTAGGTGAAACATTCGGTTTCCTCCCACGGACTCAGCCAGGGATGGCGACATGTAGCCATGGTTAGCAACAAAGCCAACAAACTCCTGCAGCCGCAAGGACAACTCCTCCTGTTTAAGACAACAACAAACCGTATTGAATAATGCATTTGACCACAGTCATGGGTAAAATTAGAAAACCGTTAACTTTAAACCACTTCGACTAAGGTTAACTTGTTTTAGCACGTGTCAATCAAAATAAGAAACGGTTAGTTTATCGTACAACACAACAAGCTAACGCCTGTTAGCAAAACACCTACCTACGTCCACAGCGTTTACTTCCACTAAAATTTTAAGTAGTCAGTCTACACAGTGCAACGTTACACGAGAGTGGGTTTTCTTTAAGCTTCAGTTAGCCTAATATGTTTTAAGGTCTGCCAGAAATGCTACGTTACATATTAATGTCTTGATTCTATACGGGAAACTCGAATTGACGCCCAGCCGTATTGACAGTGGACATCAGGGCTTTAACGTCACGTGTACATATTACGCAATGTCACGTTGCACTCGGTCCTTGTCAACACAACACAAATCGTTAAAGAAAAGTCGTCAAATCAGGCATTTTAAGATAATACCATGTGTCATTAATCATCACCTTAAAAACGATTATTTGTATTTCTAAATTACCACATGCTATGTCTAACGTTTATGTCCGTAACAGCTGACTGCTGGATCAGCTGTTTCCGTGTTATTGTCTAGTTGCTGCTGTCGAGAGATGCTAATGTTTTGGTCAGACTAGGTAGCTTAGCTAACTCATGCAGCTTTTGCTGCTAAACGTTGCTAATTACACGTTTTTCAAATATATTCACATTGGTTATCACGCTGAGCTTGGAGCACAATAACACTTTGGCAAGCCAGTCGTGTGTTCGCAAAATTCACACAAGAAATCCAGACCAAATTAGCTTCTACCGTTACCAACATTCTGTCTAGTGACAACTAGTGAGATTATAAAGCACCTTTGTCCAAATCACTTTCAAAAGTAACTCATACCCACCTCCAATATTGGAGTTCCTGACAAACAACTCCCAGCGATTTAGAGACCAAAACTGTTAGCGTCTCACTCAGGTAGCAAGAACGCAACTTTCGGGGCGCAAGAACACTGCGGATGCTCGCTTTAGTCGTTCTTTATTTAGTGTAATTATACAAAAACACTAATTTTGTTGTCGTTTTCGTCTATTAAGCCAATATATAACCAGAATATCGAGCCAGACCCTCGAATCAATTGAATTTAGGGACTTGCACTCGATGGACCACAGCAGAAAAATAATGGCCTTCACTAGACCGTGGCATACCAAAAACAAACATGCACTCCACTTTCAGTAGGTGGCGCTAACCATGGATCGCTGGCAACAAAGAAGTGGAAAACGTGACGTTATTGAACATACCTCCACATCACTTCCCCCTGCCACGAAAGTCAGTCTGGAGCTAAGTGTAAACAGCAACAGCCAAAGAAGTTGGAAATACACAGGTGCGTAATTTTCGTCTTTTTATGTACCACATAAAACAAATGATCAGATACAGTGGTGCTTAATTACCAGCTATTTTACACCCAAGGAATGGGTGTGATTGAATCTGGTAATGTTTTGATACTGGGTAACTTGTCTGCCTTGGGAGCTAGCAAAGTCTCTAGACATTTTACACCTAAACTAGACTAGACAAGACAGTAGGCTTACATTAGTTAGATGCGTCTGTTGTGCGTTCTAAATTGTACGAGGACCACTAACCTGCGACACAATTTTCCATTAAGTTGTAACTAATAGTGCTAAAATATAAAAAAACGTCACACCTTTAACTATTATTATTCTCAGAAATGTCACCCGATTATTCTTGAATGTCCAGATTACAGGTTTTCTCAGTCACTTTGGTACATTTCTCTGATCAGAATTGAAATTCTCTAAACCTCCATCTTCATTGTTGTTAGTCACCGATTACCGTACTCTCGAACTCTTTTAAACAAATCCCCGTTGGTATATTATTGGAAGTAAGTTTGTCTTGACTGTAGTTACTTACATGAATATGAACTGCATATGCCGTGTTGTTGATCATGAAACATGTACGCTATTCTGCAGCTGCTCTTTTAATTATATAGAGACATGCAGAATACCATGAAAGTGATCCAAATGATTTGAGAGACATACCAAAGACTTGGAAGAACTGTAACATGTCATGATCCAGTTTTAACGGCCATTGTTTGTTTTATCAGACAGCGCTGGAGTGACCCCAAGACAGAGACGTCGAAATGGACACCAAAGTTGAGGATCCTTTTGCTGCCGAGGCCGCATTGGAGCCCCCAGCGGTACAGAGCATCGTGGGGAGGTAGCTTTGCGCTGTGTGTGTGCGTGTGTGTGTGTGTGTGTGTGTGCAGTAGGGAGGTAGCTTTGGGCTGTGTGTGTGTGCAGTGGGAGGTAGTTTTGTGCTCTGTGTATGTGTGTGTGTGTGTGTGTGTGTGTGTGTGAGTGTGTGTGTCAAAGTCTGCTTTATTGTCAATTTCTTCACATGCCCAGACATACGAAGAGATCGAGATCGTTTCTCACTATCCCACGGTGAAGACAAGACATATTTTACCAATTAAGTCCACAGACAAACATAACATTCAAGTAAACAATAAAAAGTAAATAAGAAGGCACATACAATGAAGAAATAAGAGCAGCAAAATTGGGTTGAAATTGTGCAATTGTGCATAGACAGTCAATATAATAGTGCAAAGTCAGGCCAATAAATGGCTGATGTAGTTCTGTTTGACCTAAGTAAGCAAGTGGCATAGTGGTGCAAGTTATGTAAGAGCAGCAGAAGTGTTGTGTTTTCAGGACAACAGGACAACAACAACAAGTTGGAAAGTGTGAAAGTGTACAAGTAGAGTAGTGCAAGACAGCCATTGTGGGCCCAAAGTGCAGGATGTTATGTAGCTGAGGGTGGAGGGGGGAGAGGGGGGAGAGAGTTCAGCATCCTAACAGCCTGGTGTATGAAGCTGTTGGTGAGTCTGGTGGTGCGGGAGCGCAGGCTTCTGTACCTCTTCCCAGAGGGCAGTAGATCAAACAAATTGTGAGCGGGGTGACTTGCATCACTCACAATTGTGGTCCCCTTGCGGGTGAGGTGGGTGGTGTAAATGTCCTTCAGGGAGGGGTGTGTGTGTGTGTGTGTGTGTGTGTGTGTGTGTGTGTGTGTGTGTGTGTGTGTGTGTGTGTGTGTGTGTGTGTGTGTGTGTGTGTGTGTGTGTGTGTGTGTGTGTGTGTGTGTGTGTGTGTGTGTGTGTGTGTGTGTGTGTGTGTGTGTGTGTGTGTGTGTGTGTGTGTGTGTGTGTGTGTGTGTGTGTGTGCAGTGGGCAGGTAACTGTATGGGTGTGCAGCGGGGAGGTAGCTTTGGTGTGTGTGTGTGGTCTTTCAAGGCTAGCTGTACATTGATTTAATTTATGGGGAATAATTTGTATTGACTATGGAACTATAAGCACCTGCACTTGACTAAAGTTTGTGTTGTTATCTGAATAGTCTAAGTGTTGTGTTAGTAAGGGAGATTATTAATCTAATGTAGTCTAATCTCATGTACTCTAAGACAATGTAGTCTAATCCAGTGTTTCTCAATGTGTCGTTCGGGGACCACTGGTGGTCTGCAAGCTATCCCGAGTGGTTCACGAGCAGACGTGGTCAAATATAATATAGAGGAGTTGTTTGCAATATTGAACCAACTGGTATGTAAATCCAGTTTCTAACAGTTCTGCAACACTGGTCTAATCTACTGTAGTAACAATGTGACGTAGGGGTACTAATCTACTCAGTTTGGGGTCTTGTGTCTGAGGTCATATACACATAACAGCCCTGGACTGGGGCTGGATGTTCCCTTGACAAGGCCAGCAGGGATGTGTGTGTGTGTGTGTGTGTGTGTGTGTGTTAGGGATGTAACGATTACCGGTATAATGGTAAACCGCGAGAAAAATGTTGATGATAACAATTACCGTTTTCTTTTCAAATATCATAATTATCACGGTTGATTACCGCGGTGTGGAAACCGTGTGTTTAATCCTTCCCAGCTTCATCCAAGCCTGCTTTTGACATACAGAAGGCCTGATACAAAGAAACAAAACTTGTACCATACTGATTCTGTTGTCTAATTGATGGTTTTAACTATGATTTGGATTAGGCTACACCTGATATTAAAACATTTTCACCGCAAAATGTGCACTGTATCATGTAGCCACTCTGGGTCTTTTTATGTTCTCGTCCACATTAAATCCATTCCACTCACGTTATCAGGAGAATACAGTAGCCTAAAGCTTTATTTCGAACGCTTAGATCCAAATAACAGAAATAGCAAACTCCAAGTTATGGTAGGGTAAGTTAAGCTATAAACACATAGCCAATTAAACATGACCAAGAAAAAAGTGAAAGGGAAACTTTTTGAAAATACTGTATGTCAGCTTGTATCAGTGCTTTCTGAACATATTGAACACACTTGTATACAATACCGTGATAATACCGAAAACCGTGATCATTTTGGTCACTATAACCATGAGGTTAAATTTTCATACCGTTACATCCCAAGTGTGTGTGTAATATCCCTGTCCTTCTCTGCCACTGTAGACTGTGGATGGTGAAAGGCATGTCGGGGACCATGGCGAAGGAGTGGTTTGACCGGCGCCGGAAGTCCATTCGTCCCTGGGCCACGTTTGTGGACCAACGCAAGTTCTCCAAGCCGCGCAACTTCGGGGAGGTCTGCCAGCGTGTCGTCCGCAATCTGGACACCTACCACAGCAACTACACCTTCATTTTCCTGGGACTAATACTCTACTGCATGTAAGACACACACACACACACACACACACACACACACACTAGGGATGTGCGATATGATCATAATGTCATATCGCGATATAGGTAATCTCATATCAGAATTAGAGTTGCACCGATATGGAATTTTAGGGCCAATAACGATAGCCAATATTTATCGGTTTGTTGTGCCCGATACCGATACCATAATCAATAATATTACTCTTGAAAAAATATTGGTGAAAAGTGATTTGGGCACAGCATTTAATTGCAGTAATTTTACCTACCGACAATGATGGACAGAACTCATAATAGTCCTTAATGGTACAGCAGTCAGCAAAATAGCTCCTTTAAGGTGAACGAGACATCAGTGAGTTGCGAGTGAGTGGCCAGTGACTGTGTGAAACGTTTTCATATCTATGGAGTAAACGCTGATTAACGGCTATAACGGCTCCGCTCTGCTGCGGTTAAACAGAGGATCATTAACGAGAGGATTTTGGGCTGCACAGTATCAACTCAGATCCACAGATCTTGTTAGAATGGTGAAATACATCCACACCACAGATTATTTTGAGGAGTAAGTAGCCAACCAAGCTCAAGGAGCTCAGTGTAGCCAGACGGGCCTTATGTATTTGGGAAATTAGGGCTTTAAAAAATATCGGCACAAGTTATCAACCGAAATTCCGTTATCGGAACAATAATAAAATTTCAATTTTAACACTTATCGGCCAATAATATATCAGCTGCCGAGATATTGTGTATTCCTAATAACAATAATGTAAATTCAATTACCACATAGAAGGTGTATACAGTAGGTCAAAAGGTGACTATATGGCGATCTAGCTGAAATTCATACCATGGGGAAGAGTCATCATGACACACACACACACACACACACACACAAAAGGCAAAGATCTTTAAACCAACAAAAATCATTAGGGGCGTGGCACTACATCATCAAACTGTGACAACACCCCCACTCCCACACGCTTTGAATCGTCACACACACACACACACACACACACACACATACCACAGCAATTACACCTTAATATTCTTGGGACTAATACTTCACTGCACACACACACACACACACACACGCACACGCACACGCACACGCACACGCACACGCACACTAAATCATCAAACTTTGGCATGATTCCCACACATTCTTTTTGAAGCTTCACTCGGTGAAGTGACAGTGAACACGCAAAGTACGATCACAAGATGCAGCAGAAGAACAAAGTGGGCAAAAAAACTTTCAAACACCTAAAGAGTACATCTACCCCCGACCCCCCCAGTATCAGCGTGCCCATGCTGTTGATGTGTTGATGTGTTGCAGTATCAGCTCGCCCATGCTGTTGATCGCCTTGGCCGTGTTTGCTGGAGCATACTACATCATCCACCTCAAGTCTCTGGAGAATAAGCTTGTTGTGTTTGGTGAGTGTGTGTGTTTGTCTGATTCCCTGTTAGTCTGTCTGTCAGTCTGCCTGTCTAGTCTAGTCTGTCTGAGTCTCTTTCTGTTTTTCTGTGTGTGTGTCTGCCTGCCTGTCTGTCTGTATGTGTGGCTGTGTATGCCAGCTAGTGGATGTCTGGTTGGTGTTATTCTCCTATGCTATGATTGGTCCTTTAACCTCATGTTGCTCCGCCTCCTGTGTTGTAGGGCGGGAGCTAACGCAGGGCCACCAGTTGGGATTGGCTGGTGGGGTCTCCTTCCCTGTGTTCTGGTTGGCTGGAGCTGGTGCCGCTGTCTTCTGGGTTCTGGGTGAGTGTTGCTTACACACACACACACACACACACACACACACGTACATACACACTACAACAATACTACTGGTGACAGAGTGTGTGTGTGTGTGTGTGTGTGTTAGAGAAGAATAGTGTTTGAATATGAGTGTGCATTGCTTGTCTCATAGACAGATGTACCCTGTTTATAATGTGTGACCCGGCCTGCCTCTCTGATTGGCTATCTATGCTGTCACTCAGGTGCCACGCTGGCTGTGATTGGCTCCCATGCTGCTTTCCGTGAGCTGGAGTCATCAGACATGGAGGACCTCTTGATGGAACCGGTCTAGAGTCGTGACCTTTATTCTGACCTTTCAGCTTCTCATGCCTCCTATTTATCCAGAATGCACCTCTTCTCAAGCCTCCTATTTACCCAGAATTCACTTCTTCTCAAGACTCCTATTTACCCAGAATGCATTGAAAGGTCAAATCTCCTCTTTACCTAGAATGCACCCCTTCTTGAACCTCATATTTACCCAGAATACACTGTGTTTGCCTACTCTATGTTAACACAAGATATGGACCATTCCACATGTGGACATACAGACTAACCAGCTGCTCATGTGACCATACTAACATGTACACACACACACACACAGACACACACCTGGCTCCTGTGCTAGTTGATTAGACCATAACATGAGCAGATATGGCTCTGGAGTGCTCCATACTAACATACACACACACACACACACACACACACACAGTCCACTTTATAGCACAGCTGTCATAGCACAGCTAGTGTTTACGGTATACGCTATACTTGTAGATGTATGTATGTGTAGAATGAGACAGCACAGCTAGTATGTATGATGATAGATGCATGGCATCTAGTTTTCGCTGCTTGTCCTGAATGGACCGCAAGCGGCCCTGATGCGGCCCTGATGCCAGTCGAAGAGGACAGCGGTATTACATCAGTGCAAGTGTTTTTGTTGTGAAGTGAAAGCTGTGCCTAAACTTGTTAAGCGATTGATCATAATGAAGTTACTTAAAAAAGGTCAAATGCTTTGCATTATGTACAAAACTAAACCAATGTGTGCACACATGTTTATATCGGTGGCTCACTACTCATGTCTATTCAATGATCGATAGAGCTGATTGTGTGCTGATAGATTCGCTTAATAAGTAGATGGATTGGTACAGTTAGTTGAGTTCCTTTAAGATTAGCATAGTTTAGCATAGATTAGCTGACTCTAGCTTGGTGTATGGTAGTCTTGGCCTTTGCCACTGGCCATTAAATCTTCTCTTTCGGTGCACATGTTTACCTCTGTGGCTCTGAAATGCTTTGCTCCTTATTTTGTACAATAAACAAATGGGACGTGCAATAAATCTACATGCCTGTTACAAAATGCTGTGTGTGTGTGTGTGTGTGTGTGTGTGTGTGTGTGTGTGTGTACCTGAACGGGCCCCTGTAGAACTGTTCTAAATCTGGACCTGACAGGGTCGCTTTAGCATTGATCTCAGAGATTGATCAGAGATGTTCTGGATCACAACGGGCCCCTTTAGAACTGTTCTGGAGCTGAGCAGGTTCCTTCAACACTTATCTCTGATAGGGCCGTTCTTGACCTGAGCCGAGCGAATCACTTTTGTTTAGAACTCCCTGTTCTGGAGCTGAGAGTTGAGGGAGTTGCGGCTCTAGGATGCCCCCTCCCTGTCCCCCCCCCCCCCCCCCCCCACACACACACACACACTCCAGCGCTGACACATTTACCCTCTGACCCCCCCCCCCCCCCACTCTGGCGCTGACACATTTAACCTCTGACCTGGGCGCCACAAAAACAATTTCTGTGCAGACCTCATCTTTAGGTTGCCATGGTGATGCCCTTGCAGCACACAATCTCCACCCCTCCCTCTGCAGCATATCACATCATCAGGATCCGATCGATATCCCATTACTGGAACCCTGTGTGTGTGTGTGTAAGAGGTGTATGTGTGAGTGTTTGACGTATGTGTGTGTGTGCGTGTGAGAGAGTGTTTGAGGTGTGTGTGTGTGTGTGAGTGAGTGTTTCGATGGTTGCCATTGCTGTATATTGACCCCAGAGGCAGCCAGAGTTCTTGTGTGGGCGCGGCTGACTGAGGTTACATGACTTTATATTATTATAGCTTTATATTATGATTATAACTCATATGTAGCTTTATATTATTAAGATTATAATTCATATTTAGCGTTATATTATGATTAGCATTCAGAGTATGTAGCTTTATATTATGATTGGCATTCATATGTAGCTTTATATTATGATTATAATTCTTACATGAAATACTATATAAGTATGTCTATAACACTCTTATCAGTTGTGTGGCCTGCTGGTCTTCATATTTTTACTTTACTTCATATGATGATAAAATCCCCAAATACTTTGCAATTTCATGTTAAAGAAGCATTATAATTACAGTATATTGTTTCGTCATTTGTCCACACAGGTTTACAGAGTGATGCATACCCCTACATCTTTACTTCTAAGAGACTCTTCCTCTCTGATGATTTTTTATCATCAGAGTCGTGGTGCCAGTTTCCATAATAATTTGTGAAACATTCCACGTATTGTTGTCTTTATCAGTACACAACTTTTCCAGCATTTTGTTGCTCCCGTCCCAACTTTTTTTAAAACATGTTGCTGGCATCAAATTCAAATTGAACATATATTTTCCATGAAATACTCAAATTTGATATTTTTCACATTTGATATGTTGTCTATGTCCTTTTTGCAGCTAAATATGAGATTTGCAGATTGACAAATTGGGTTTATGAGATTGAGACAATGTCCCAATTTTTTGTGTGTTGGGGGTTGTAAATGTCACTCTGTTTCCCTGTGTGTGTGTGTGTGTGTGTGTGTGTGTGTGGACACTGAAAACTCTGTGTAAGCTGTTTACTTGTGTTTGTGAGTGGACACTGAAAACCCTGTCAAGGGTCTTAAGGGGAGACACATCAACACTCCGACTACATGGACACACTGGCACATTGTGTATAAGTATATATGATGATATATGAGGGATGATCCCGTGAGGGAAATTTGGTCTCTGCATTTAACCCAATCGGTGAATTAGTGAAACACAAACAGCACACAGTGAACACACAGTGAGGTGAAGCACACACTAATCCCGGCGCAGTGAGCTGCCTGCTACAACGGCGGCGCTCGGGGAGCAGTGAGGGGTTAGGTGCCTTGCTCAAGAGCACATCAGCCGCGGCCCACTGGTCGGGGCTCGAACTGGCAACCCTCCGGTTACAAGTCCTGTGTGTGTGTGTGTGTGTGTGTGTGTGTGTGTGTGTGTGTGTGTGTGTGTGTGTGTGTGTGTGTGTGTGTGTGTGTGTGTGTGTGTGTGTGTGTGTGTGTGTGTGTGTGTGTGTGTGTGTGTGTGTGTGTGTGTGTAAAAGAGACCAGGTGAGAGCAATGATGACACACAGACGTTGGTGAGTTGTATTAAATGTTCTAGATGTTTTATTGGTGTTGGGTTTCATTGCATCATGATTCTCTAAGGGGTGTGGTTTCTCTTCTCTGCCCCGCCCCTCAGCAGCCACACCCACCCTGCCAGTCTTACAGAAAGCCAGGGGGTGGAGCCACTTGATTGCTCCTCCCTAATTCTGACAGCAACACAGAACGCAAGCCTCCAGCTTGCCCTCACACACACACACATACACATATACACACACACACACATAAACACATACGCACACACACACACACACACTCTCCTCACCACCTACAGTTGTGTTGCCATGGTTATGGCGGCATCCGTACATCTGGGCACTGAGTTATTTGTCAACAACCCATTTGCCCATTTGCTCTTTGTTTGTTTGTTTTGGTGTTGTCTCCTAGCAATGGGAAAGGTAAAGCAAACAAAGGAACATGGCCAAGACCACAGGAGCTCCTCACCGAGCCTGTCTGCTCTTCTCAACTGAGTGTTTAGGAGTTCTCTCATTCCTGATGTGGCAGAAAGTGTGTGTGTGTGTGTGTGTGTGTGTGTGTGTGTGTGTGCGTGTGTGTGTGTGTGTGTGTGTGCGTGTGTGTTTTATCTGACCTAGAACACAGAGGATATTTGAGTTTGTCTCAAAAGGGAAAACTGTAGATAATAGTAGTCAACTAAAACAATTACTCACAATGTGCACACAAACAGATAGCTACACACACAGAAGAGAGGGAGGGGGACACAGAGAGAGAGAGAAAGGGAGAGGGAGGGACTGAAAGAGAGAGGGATGTAGAGAGAGAGAGAGTGCAGCTGCAGACACGCCTATTAGAGTGTGTGGGAGTAGCACTCGTCCCACTTCCATTCACTAAAGGAGAGAATGAGTCCAGATCCTGACCGTAAGCCAGTCTAGTCTGTGTGTGTGTGTGTGTGTTTTGATTTTAATTGGTGTTGTAGTGATGGCGCCAGGGGTGATCTGCATGTCCGTGTGATCGGGACGAGAGAGGGCAACAGATGACCAGAAGAGACGAGATGAGAGGGGGGGGGGGGGGGGGGGGGCTTTATAGTGAGCATCATACACACTCCCTTTATAGTGAGCATCATACACACTCCCTTTATAGTGAGCATCATACACACTCCCTTTGCGTTCAAATCTACATGGAGAGTAGGCAGCTGCCGTCTGGGGATATATAGATGTATGTACACACAGCAGTGTCATAACACATGCAAGTTTTACCATGGGGGGGGGTGGGGGGGTCCTGAAACGGCTTCTCTGAGGGGGGGCAGTTGAGTGATGACTGCTCTTTTCTGGGGAGGGGGTGGGGGCTTTTGGTTGTGAGTCTTGGAGTGAGGGGGGGGGGGGGTATGTGGGAATGTGTCTTTGGGGAGGGGGGGTAAGTAAAGAAGAAATTCTTTGATCAATAGTATGTCTCCTTCTCCACCCAGCCTGTAGAGAAAGGGAGAGGGAAATCAGATTAGAGCTCCTGTTGGCACTAAATAATTCAAATAATGATTAATAATTCATAATTAATCTTAAATGATTCAAAGTGTGCAAGTGTCTGTGTGAGGTCAGCAGTACCTCCGGGGTTTCTGCGGAGGATGAGTTTCCGGACCTCATCGTAAACAAAGATGAGGAAACTGTATGGGAATGCACAGAACCACCAACTGGGCCTAGAGATAGAGAGGGAGAAAGAGAGAGAGATAGAGAGGGAGGGAGAGAGAGGGAGAGAGGGAGACAGAAACAGATATTTTATATCCTGAAGGTACATGCTGAGTGTGTGTGTGTGTGTTGGGGGTACACCCTGAGTGTGTGCGTGTGTTGGGAATACATCCTGTGTGTGTGTGTGTGTGTGTGTGTGTGTTGGAGATACATCGTGAGTGTGTGTGTGTGTGTGTGTTGGGGATACATCCTGAGTGTGTGTGTGTGTGTTGGGGGTACATCCTGAGTGTGTGTGTGTGTGTGTCGGGGGTACATCCTGAGTGTGTGTTTGTGTGTGTGTGTGCTGGGGGTACATCCTGAGTGTGTGTGTGTGTGTTGGGGATACATCCTGAGTGTGTGTGTGTGCGTGTGTGTGTGTTGGGGGTACATCCTGAGTTTGTGTGTGTGTGTGTGTGTGTGTGTGTGTGTGTTGGGGGTACATCCTGAGTGTGTGTGTGTGTGTGTGTGTGTGTTGGGGGTACATCCTGAGTGTGTGTGTGTGTGTGTGTGTTGGGGTACATCCTGTGTGTGTGTGTGTGTGTGTGTGTGTGTGTGTGTGTGTGTGTGTGTGTGTGTGTGTGTGTGTGTGTGTGTGTGTGTGTGTGTGCTGGGGATGCTCACTTGAGTGGGTACATCCTGAGTGCCACGTCCATGCCAGGAGTGTAGGACAGGAAGGCTGCCAGAGCTGTCTCCTCAAACAGGCCGAAGATCAGGATCTTATTCCTGCAACACACACCACACACCATTAGAGGGCAGCACTGAGAGAGTAACACCACAGAGCAGGATCTTATTCCACCATTAGAGGGCAGCACTGAGACAGTAACACCACAGAACAGGATCTTATTCCACCATTAGAGGGCAGCACTGACAGTAACGTCGACAGGTAGTGTGTGAACAGGTGGACTCACCTCATGCCCTGCTGGAAGACGGAGTTCCTCCTGGTCTTGCAGACAATCAGATCAGCCCACTGCACGACCACGATGCTCACAAAGAATGCCGTGTGGCAGGTGAACTCCACGATCTTACGCTGTTCATATGTCTGAGAACACACAAGAAAAACACACGCACACACACAATCTTAAACTGCTCAGACCACTTTTTATCCTGCTGTGTGTCTGGGGATCAGAATGGAGACTTCATTGGTGGATAATTAAAATGGATGAGTGTGATTGGTGGATCAGCGGTCAGACTGGCATGTGATTGGTGGATCAGCGGTCAGACTGGCATTTGATTGGTGGATCAGCGGTCAGACTGGCATGTGATTGGTGGATCTCAGGCAGACTGGCATGTAATTGGTGGATCGGAGGTCAGACTGGCACGTGATTCATGGATCAGAGGTTAGACTGGCGTGTGATTGGTGGATCAGAGGTTAAACTGGTGTGTGGTTGGTGGATCTCAGGCAGACTGGCGTGTGATTGGTGGGGCTGTAGGGGCAGGGGCAGAACTAACCCACTGCTGGCCGTAACTGTCCTCCAGGTCGTTGCAGGTGCGGTCATCCCACATCAGACGCGTGCCGACCAGCATGGAGGGAAGGAAGCCGTTCTCCGCCAGGATCACAAAGTAAGCGAAGAACCCTCCCAGGGCCTGGATCATACCTGCAGGAGAGAGGGAGAGAGGGAGAAACAGAGGGAGAAAGGAGGGGAGATGGAGAGAGAGAGAGGAAGAAAAGAGACAGAACCGGTGTCCGTAAGTGATGCTGCGTCAACCAGCTGTGTGTGTGTGTGTGTGTGTGTGTGTGTGTGTGTGTGTGTGTGTGTACGTGCATGTGTGTGTATGTGCGTGTGTGTGTATGTGAGTCTTACCAATCTGTCCATAAGCTATGCTGATGAGTCTCTCGTTGACCAGCTTGTCCCTCGCGGGGTTCCTGGGCTGCCTCTTCATGATGTCACTCTCAGCCGCCTCATAGGCCAGGGAGATAGCAGGAACCTGCAGACAGGATTTACTGTTACACTCGTGTGTGTGTGTGTGTGTGTGTGTGAGATTCCTACCACAAGTTGGTGTGTGGTGATAGTTCTGGTGCTACACATGGGTGGTGGTTAGTGAGGTCCCCCCTTCACTGTAAAGCTGCTATATAGACCCTTTGAATCTGCTCTTAGAGGCTTTCCGGTTTAAACGTTCAAAACCAACACAGATACTTTGAAATGAAAACGAATCAGACGTTAATGTAATGCTCTACAAAATGTCAACTTTAAAATCCGACTTTAGTGTAATGCTCTACAAAATGTCAACTTTAAAATCCGACTTTAGTGTAATGCTCTACAAAATGTCAACTTTAAAATCAGACTTTAGTGTAATGCTCTACAAAATGTCAACTTTAAAATCAGACTTTAGTGTAATGCTCTACAAAATGTCAACTTTAAAATCAGACTTTAGTGTAATGCTCTACAAAATGTCAACTTTAAAATCAGACTTTAGTGTAATGCTCTACAAAATGTCAACTTTAAAACTTGTTGTTGTTGTTTGTCCCCAAGTTACTAGCTCAATGTTGCCAGCGGAAAGGCCATGTTGGTTTCTGCAGTTGAAAGGGTCTATAAATGAAATGTGTTGTGGTAGCTGTTGTGTGTGTGAGTACTATGTGTGTGTGTACCATGTTGGTGCCCAGGGGAAGTGTGTGTGTGTGTGTGTGTGTGTGTGTGTGTGTGTGTGTGTGTGTGTGTGTGTATGTACCATGTCGGTGCCCAGGGAAAGTGTATGTGTGTGTGTATGTACCATGTCGGTGCCCAGGGAAAGTGTATGTGTGTGTGTATGTACCATGTCGGTGCCCAGGTCGATACAGAGGATGGTGATGGTGCCGAGGGGCAGTGGGATGCTGACGATGATGAAGAGGAGGAAGGGGGTGATCTCCGGGATGTTACTGGTCAGTGTGTAGGCGATGGACTTCTTCAGGTTATCAAAGATCAGACGGCCTGATGGAGAGATAGAGAGAGAGAGGAGGAGAAGAGAGAAATGAGAAAGTAGTGATAGAGAAAGGGAGGAAGAGATAGAGAAGAGGATGGAAGAGGAAAAAGGAATAATATTAATCACCTTCATCATCATCTTCATCATCATCCTATCAGTTGGATTGTAATCATCCTATCTCTCTCTCTCTTACCCTCCTCCACTCCAGTGACGATGGAAGCGAAGTTGTCGTCCAGCAGGATCATGTCAGCAGCCTGTTTGGACACGTCAGAGCCAGCGATTCCCATGGCAACGCCAATGTCAGCTTTCTTCAGGGCAGGGGAGTCATTCACACCATCTCCTGTCACGGCCACAATGGCACCCTAATGAGAGGAGGAGGAGGAGAGGAGGAGAGGAGGAGGAGAGAAGAGGAAGGAGGGGGAGGAGGAGAGGAGAGGAGGAGGGAGAGGAGAGGAGAGGAGAGGAGGAGAGGGGAGGAGAGGGGGAGGAGAGGAGAGGAGAGGAGGAAGGAGAGGAGAGGAGGAGAGAACAAGTAGAGATAAGAAATTGAAAAGAACAAGAGTTTTCTCACTCTCACACACACATGCACTCACACACAAATGCACACACACACACATACACATGCATATACACACACACACACACACACACATGCATACACACACACACACACACACACATGCATACACACACACACACACACACACACACACACACACACACACACACACACACACACACCGCTCTCTGGCATCCCTCCACGATGATGAGTTTCTGCTGGGGGGAGGTCCTGGCGAAGACGATCTCCGTGTGGTTCCTCAGGATCTCATCGATCTGGTCTCCAGCCATGTCCTTCAGGTCTCCGCCGTGGATCACACACGCCTTGGCATCCCTGCACACACACACACGCTTGTGTGACCAGAGTGGGTGCATGTGTGTGTGTGTGAGAGTTTAGACTGCATGGTGCTAACATGAGTGAGTAGGCCTAGATATGTGAAGGTCTGTGTGTGTGTGTGTGTGTGTGTGTGTGTGTGTGTGTGTGTGTGTGTGTGTGTGTGTGTGTGTGTGTGTGAGTTTAGACTGCATGGTACTAACATTTGAGTGGGCCTAGATATGTGAAGGTCTGTGTGTGGCAGGCTGTGTGTGTGTGTGTGTGTGTGTGTGTGTGTGTGTGTGTGTGTGTGTGTGTGTGTGTGTGTGTGTGTACCTGGGGTTGACCTGGCTGACGGGGATGTTGAGGCGGGCGGCGATGTCCTCCACCGTCTCATTTCCCTCGGAGATGATGCCGACACCCTTGGCGATGGCTTTGGCTGTGATTGGGTGATCTCCGGTGACCATGATGACCTTGATGCCGGCGGAGCGGCACTTGCCCACGGCATCAGGCACGGCCGCGCGGGGAGGGTCAATCATGGACATCAGGCCCACAAAGCACAAGTTGTCTGTCTGGAAGTTCACGTCGTCCGTGTCGAATGCAAAACCCTTGGGGTACTGGTCCTCTGGCATGAGCAGGTGGCAGAAACCTGCAGAAATCACAAACACATACACACACACACACACACACACACACACACACACACACACACACACACAGCCATTAATTCTTTATTTGGATAGACAAGTGGGATACGGATCATAACAAGATCCAAACAGCAGAAGTTTAATTCCATAATGTGCACATCAGGCCCCCTCACCGAGCACTCTCTCCCCCAGGCCTCCGAGCTCCATGTAAGCGTTCTGGAAGGCCTCCTTCATCTCCTCATCCATGGGCTGCTCTTTGCCCTGCATCAGGATGGTGGAGCAGCGGTCGAGGATGCGCTCTGGCGCCCCCTTCATCACCAGCAGGTAGCGGTTATCGTTGGGGTCCTCGGTCTCGTGAATGGACAGCTGTGCACACCACCGAAAACACACACAGGGTTAACCACGCAGCCATGTGTGTGTGTGTGTGTGTGTGTGTGTGTGTGTGTGTGTGTGTGTGTGTGTGTGTGTGTGTGTGTGTGTGTGTGTGTGTGTGTGTGTGTGCTGACCTGGTACTTGTTGGTGGAGTTGAATGGGATCTCGGCCACTTTCTTGTTCTTGTCCCTCATGGCGCGGACGTTTCCGCAGCTCAGCTCGATGCACTTGAGCAGCGCCGACTCTGACGCGTCGCCGGCCACGTCACGCTTCAGGATGGGCTTGGAGTCCTCGCCGGCCTTAAACACCGCGCGGTTGCACAGCGCCGCCACGCGGGCCAGTGCGATCCACGTCTGGGAGCTCTTATCGAAGGACGCACCTGGACAAAGGGACAAAGAGAGAGGGATGGAGAGAGAGGGATGTAGAGAGGGAGAGAGGGTTACAGAAAACCATAAGTAAAATAATTAATGTGTTTTTTTGTATGGTGGGTGAGCTGTGTGTGTGTGTGTGTGTGTGTGTGTGTGTGTGTGTGTGTGTGTGTGTGTGTGTGTGTGTGTGTGTGTGTGTGTGTGTGTGTGTGTGTGTGTGTGTGTGTGGAGCAGGCTCATGTGTGTGTGGAGCAGGCTCATGTGTGTGTGTGTGGAGCAGGATCATGTGTGTGTGTGTGTGTGGAGCAGGGGCATGTGTGTGTGTGGGTGTGTGTGGAGCAGGGTCATGTGTTTGTGTGTGTGTGTGTTTGTGTGTGTTCTCACCAGACTGATCCTCTGTAGTGTCGGCCTCATGGATCTGGTTGTCGAACCACATGTGGGCGACAGTCATGCGGTTCTGCGTCAGGGTTCCGGTCTTGTCGGAGCAGATGGTGGAGGTGGAACCGAGCGTCTCCACGGCCTCCAGGTTCTTCACCAGACAGTTCTTCTTGGCCATGCGCTTAGCAGTCAGCGTCAGACACACCTGGGAGAGGAGAGGAGAGGAGGAGTGGAGGAGAGGAGAGATGAGGAGAGGAGAGGAGAGGAGAGAGGTGAGGAGAGGAGAGAGGAGAGGAGGAGGGAGGGGAGGGGAGAGGAGAGGAGATGAAAGGAGGGAGAAGTAGAGAAGAGATGAAGAGAAGAGAGGAGAGAGGAGGAGAAAGGAGAGAGGTGAGGAGAGGAGAGAGGAGGAGAGGAGAGGAGACAAGAGGAGAGAGGAGGAGGAGGGGAGGGGAGGAGAGGAGAGAGAAGAGGAGGAAAGGAGAGAGGTGAGGAGAGGAGAGAGAAGAGGAGGAAAGGAGAGAGGTGAGGAGAGGAGAGGAGGAGGAGGGGAGGGGAGGGGAGGAGAGGAGAGGAGGAGGAGGAAAGGAGAGAGGTGAGGAGAGGAGACAGGAGGAGGGGAGGGAGGAGAATCAGTGAGAGTTTAGCAGAAACAAGAGATGATGATGTCTCTGCCAGGCACCCGAAGCAAAGTGTTCTGGACCAAATCTGTCACAGTGATGGATGTCTTAAAAGGCTCATTAGTACCCGGATTCTGTGTCCACAAGGTCACTTTAATAAATCAACTCCTGCCCACACACACACACACACATATACAGGAGACCGCACAGTCAGATGCGCACACATACACACACACACTCACTGTGACAGTGGCAAGCAGCCCCTCGGGTACGTTGGCAACAATAATTCCAATGAGGAAGATGACGGCCTCCAGCCAGGAGTATCCGAGGGCGATGGACAGGATGAAGAAGGAGATGCCGAGGAACACAGCCACGCCTGTGATGATGTGGATGAAGTGCTCGATCTCCCTGGCGATGGGCGTCTTGCCCGTGTCCAGCCCAGAGGCCAGTGTGGCAATGCGTCCCATGACAGTCCGGTCGCCAGTGAAGATCACGATGCCACGTGCCGTACCTGACAGGACAGAAAGACAGAGAATGTGTGGGTGTGTGTTTGTGTGTGTGTGTGTGTGTGTGTGTGGGGGGGGGGGGGATTCATTCCCACATTATTATCAGTGTCTCACCTTAACGTGTGTGTGTGTGTGTGTGTGTGTGTGTGTGTGTGTGTGTGTTTGTGAGAGGCAGAGGATCCCTGAGGCGGGGTGAGAAAAAGAGAGAAGGAAAGAGAGAGAGATGGAGAACAGAACTGAAATGGAGAGAGGGAGGAGGAAGGTGATTGGCTGGAGAGAGAGGGATGAGGAAGGTGATTGGCTAGAGAGAGAGTGACACAGAGAAAGGTGTGGTTGTCATGGTTACCTTCAACACAGTTGGTGGAAAAGAAGACAATGTTCTTTGTCTCCAGAGGGTTGTCATGGGTGAAGTCAGGTGACCGAGACTGGGGTTCTGATTCGCCGGTCAGAGAAGAGTTGTCCACCTACAAGATAAAGCACCTTACAATGAGGGTGTGTGTTGTTACGGCCCTCTCAGAACATGGAGATGGACAACAGAGTTTTCCTGTATGTCTCAGTGTGTGTGTGTGTGTGTGTGTGTGTGTGTGTGTGTGTGTGTGTGTGTGTGTGTGTGTATGTATGTATGTCTCAGTGTGTGTGTGTGTGTGTGTGTGTGTGTGTGTGTGTGTGTATGTGTGTGTATATGTATGTCTCTGTGTGTGTGTCTGTGTGCATGTGCATGTGCGTGTGCGTGTGCGTGAGCGTGTGCGTGTGCGTGTGCGTGTGCGTGTATGTATGTCTCAGTGTGTGCGTGTGCGTGTGCGTGTGCGTGTGCGTGTGCGTGTGCGTGTGTGTGTACCTTGCAGCCGTGGGCAGAGACGATCCTCAGGTCAGCAGGGATGCGGTCACCTCCTTTGATCTCCACCAGGTCTCCAGCCACCACCTCCACTGCGTCTATCTGCATCTTCTCTCCCTCACGGATCACCAATGCTTGCTGAACACACACACACACACACACACACACACACACACACACACACACACACAAGTTACATACACCTTCACCATACAAACATACACACACCCAAACACCAGGTTGGGCACCAGGTTCTTGAAGGACTCCATGATCACATGCACCCCCCCGCCCCCCCCCCCCCACAAACACACACACACACACACACATACACACACACCTGGGGCACCATGTTCTTGAAGGACTCCATGATCTTGGAGCTCTTGGCCTCCTGGAAGTAGGAGAAGCAGCCGGTGATGATGACCACAACTGAGAGCACGATACCCAGGTACAACTGGAGAGGGGGGGGGGGGCAGAGACAGAGAAGTAACAGATTATATCATTGACCACCATGGAGTGGAGAGAATGTGAACTATAAATATATGGATGAACACATCCTCACACACACATACACACACTCACTCACACACACACATACACACTCACACACACGCACACACACACACACATACACACACACACACTCACACTCAGTTGCACACACACATACAAACAGACACACACACCAGACATGCACACACACTCACACACACACACACACACACACACACACACACACACACACACACACACACACACACACACACACACACACACACACACACCCACACACTCACGTTATCTCCTGCAGGCTCGTCCTCAGTGGCGGCCTGGATGGCGTAGGCCAGGAAGCAGAGGATAGCCCCGGTCCAGAGCAGCATGGAGAAGCCGCCGAACAGCTGGCGGCAGAACTTGATCCACTCAGGGGTGGTCGGGGGAGGGGTCAGTGCGTTGGGCCCGTCACGCAGCAGGTACTCCGCTGCCTTCGCATTGGTCAGACCCTGCACAAAAGCATGGGGCTTAGTGGGTATGGCCTTGATGCGGAAAAGTGTGTGTGTGTGTGT
>NW_027468587.1:27229283-27234283 GCF_046254945.1 Alosa pseudoharengus
CATGCTATAGATGGTGCTGTTGTCTCTTCTTGCTCAGCCTCTTAAGCATGCTATAGATGGTGCTGTTGTCTTGAGCATGCTATAGATGGCGCTGTTGTCTTGAGCATGCTATAGATGGCGCTGTTGTCTTGAGCATGCTGTAGATGGCGCTGTTGTCTTGAGCATGCTATAGATGGCGCTGTTGTCTCTTTGTGAGTTTGTGTGAAACCAAAGTCCTTATAGGTAAGTCCTCTGACTCGGTGGCCATCTTGGTAACGCGCTTCAGTAAGGGAGGTCATATTGACATAAAAAGTACATCAGGTGAATCTGTTTTAATCTGAATTGAATAATATAAGGCAGGCATACAGTATTTCCACTTGGTTTTTGCGTTAATGTTTGGGCGAATGTATGGACGCGAAACTTTTGTGTGCGCGTGTGTGTGTGTGTTATGTGTGAAAAGTTTTATATAATATAAGTATGACATAACCATATGTTATTCTGACTCTAGTCAAACTGCTGTAATAAGCTCGGAATATCAATAAACCAAAGACACTGATGAACTAGCGTAGTGAGATTTTAACTGATGAACCAACGTACTGTGAATTTAACGTGTATGTGTGTGTGTGTGTGTGTGTGTGTGTGTGTGCTCATGGGCCTGAACCTGGGGACTTGTGCATCCTACATAAGTGTAGACAGTGTGAGTCATGCTAGAGTTTACCACAGGCTGACTGCAGAGTCCACACACACACACACGGCTGACTGCAGATACCACACATACTGCAGCAGAAAGACAGAGGCAGAGCGATGGAGAGAGATAGAGGGAGAGAGAAAGACTGAGAGAGAGGGGGAGAGAGAGATAGAGAGAGAGGGGCGGGTTGGAGAGAGAGAGAGAGACAGGAGGGAGACAGAGATATGCCTGCTGCAGATATGATTTGCTATGAGTTTGAGAGATGTGGGCCTTGAGCGATGTTTGCATGTTTCACTGGCTGTGTTCTGATCCCTACTAACCCTCGGCAAGGCCATGTCATATAATTATGTGTGTGTGTGTGTGTGTGTGTCTGTGTGTGTCTGTGTGAAACATACAGGACAGTCTCTTACAAAACGTGCGCAAGGATTTGATTCCAGTCTTCTACTGACAACAGATAATGAGGCATACTCCTGCCCTGTATACTAAAGCTACTGAGTCATACTCCTGCCCTGTATACTAAAGATAATGAGGCATACTCCTGTCATGTATACTAAAGCTGCTGAGTCATATTCCTGCTCTGTATACTAAAGCTGCTGAGTCATACTCCTGCCAGTATACTTGGTCCCTTTAAGCCTTTTAAATGAACTCAGATCGATGACTCATCATTTTTGTGCATATGTGAACACGCCAAACAAACTCAGATCCCTGTAACGCAAACCGAACTGAGACCACCTCGAGAATTAGTCTCGGCGCGGCTCGCTTTGAATCATTAGGCTCATGAGAGGCCTACAGACATCTGTAACGTTAAATTGAGCTAAAGTTGGACATAGCAAAAGTTACTAGGTGGAGGAGGGTTACCACTGAATGACTGACAGTTCAAGAGAATCTTTGCAATAACTTTAGATCGGAATTCATTCTGAAAATTTAATATAATATACTATGGGTTTTGATAATTATTTCAACCTGATAATGAATGATGATGAAAATAAATAACTAACCCAGAAGCAACTGCATATCCCATAATTCAAAGCAAGTCTGAGACCCGCAGAGAAGGTATAGTGTGAACATGAAGAAAACTGAGGCCCCATCAGACCTGAAGTGCACCAGCAAGCAGTGCTGTGCTTTTTCTTGCTTTGTCCTGTATACAGAAGATGCTGAGTCATACTCCTGCCTTTAGCTCCAGCTGGACTGGGTCAGTCTACAGCAGGTCCAGTCATGGGGTGGTGGGGGGAAACCACAGAAACCACGCTTCTCTCAGTCATTTCACTCTGACTGCAGAGCATGTCCCAGACATGATGAATCAATCTCCTGATAACGACTTGGGGTGCCAGACATGATTAAACAATCTCATGATAAGGACTTGGTGAGTTGGGGTGCCAGAAATTATGATCCAATGTGTGTACATGACTGTGTTTGTGTGTGTGTATATAAGTGAATGTTTACTGTACCCCTATGGGCATGTGTGTGAGCATGTGTGTGTGTATTAGTGAGTGTATACTGCATCTCTATGGGCATGTGTGTGAGTGTGTGTGTGAGCGTGTCTGTGTGTGTGTGTGTGTGTATTAGTGAGTGTATACTGCATCTCTATGGGCATGTGTGTGTGACCTTGCCCTCTGCAGTATGGAGGGGATCTAAAGCCAGCACAGATTAAATAATCAGATTAGTGCTGCGCTGGATTAGCCTGCAGGACTCCCACTCTTCCCCAGTTAGTACACACACACAAACACACACAGGCACGCACGCACACACACACACACACACACACACAACAGTGTTTGAGAGCATGTTGTGGTGCATGGCGGGCTTATTGTCTGTCTAGTAGCGCTTCATCTGCCCCTTTAGTGGATCTGAATCATAATCACCCCCACCCCCTGGGGGCAAATACCCCCTCGCTCAATTCCCTGTTCCAGAATTACCCCCCTCCATCTGACCAGCTTCAGAGGACTTCAGACTCATGGCTGATCATCAACCTGGGGATTCTGCTGATGTGTGTGTGTGTGTGTGTGTGTGTGTGTGTGCGTGTGTGTGTGTATGTATGTTTACTCTAGTTGGAGCTGTATGTCTATTAGAGAACTGCAGGGGTTCAAGGTCACCTTCCCCACTGGGTCCTTTCCTAGCAGCTCTCCATCACACAGGCGACCTACAGGGAGCTGGTTAGCTAACGCTAACATACAGGTTTAAATAGGAGTTTCATACTCAGTGAGCTACAGGGAGCTAGTTAGCTAACGCTAACATACAGGTTTAAATAGGAGTTTCATACTCAGTGAGCTACAGGGAGCTAGGTTAGCTAACGCCAACATACAAGTTTGAATAGGAATTTCATCAGTGAGCTACAGGGAGCTAGCTAAGCTAATGCTAACGCTAACATACAGGTTTGAATAAGAGTTTCATATATGAGTGAGCTACAGGGAGCTAGCTAAACTAACGCTAACATACAGGTTTGAATAGGAGTTTCATAAATGAGCTAGGTTAGCTCACCCACATGTTTGGATAGGAGTTACATGAGTCTTAAACCTCATTGTCTCTCTCTGTCCTTCTCAAGTTTAGGCTACTGAATGAATAAGTGTGTGTTTGTGTGAATGTAGGCCTATCTAGTTAACTGTATGAATAATTGATGTGTGTGTGTGTGTGTGTGTGTGTGTGTGTGTGTATGTGAGCGTGTGTGTGTGTGCGTGTGTGTGTGTGTGTGTGTGTGTATCTGGTTAACTGTATGAATAAGTGATGTATGTTCTGGTGTGGAGGAACCTGACCCATCTGTTTAGCGATTCTGCAGCATCGGGTAGAGCTTGTGTCGCCATGATGATAGGAGAGCCTGCTCTGACCTTGAAAGTATCCAATACTCTTGTGTGTGTGTGTGTGTGTGTGTGTGTGTGTGTGGTCATACTGTACCTACAGGAGGCATTAGAGCTGATTACCATCTCTCTCTCTCTCACACACACACACACACACACACATTCAAATTGAGCAGAAGGTCACTGGAGATGGATGGGTCGGTTCATTGACAGAGGGTCACTCACTCACTCACACACTCAGTGAAGGTGAATTCTTGGGGTGAGGCACTCGGTGAAGGTGAATGCTTGTGTGTGTGTGTGTGTATGTGTGTGTGTGTGTGTGTGTGTGCCTGCGTGCGTGCGTGTGTCTGTGTGTGCTCATTGGTCTGTGGCTCAACTCCCCCCGGCCCTGACTCAAGGTACTTCTCTCTCAACACACACACTCATCAGCAGGATTGCACACACACACACACACTTAGACCCCCCACACACACCCTGTCTCTATCACACACACAGAGACATCATCAACCTGGCCAGACATCCTCCTGATCCATGGGGGAAATATGAGCTTGAATAGCTATCAAGTAATATGATCTACCCCCCTCCCCCGCCCGCCCGCCCTTCCCAAACTCATTCTCTCTCTCTCTCTCTCTCTCTCTCTCTCTCACACGCACACACTCCTCCTCTACTGTCCCGCAGTGCAGGCCCCTCCTCCTTCTGCTTAGCCAGCTCACTGCAGCCTTAGGCTCCTCCCACTCTCTGCAGCATCCTGGACACACACACCTGCAGACCATTTCTGCAGTCACACACACACACACCTGCAGACCATTTCTGCAGTCACACACACACACACACACACACACACACACACCTGCAGACCATTTCTGCAATCACACACATGCTGACACACACCTGCCATCACTAACCCACCTATACACACACATACATACACCTAATACCTTCTCCACATGGCCCCCCTCACACACACACACTCATGTGTCTAAAGGTGAATCAGAACCAAAAGCTCAGCTCCCTCTACATCCATTCTACTCCCTGCTCTTGATTGTAATCGGCTGATCCTTCTCAAACCCCATCTATGCCTCAGAGCTCCGTCTTTAGGCAGATCAGGCCCTGCTCCTTCAGATTACATTTCCCAGCATGCTCTAGACGCAGCCTCATCTGCAATCACGTGGCCCTCGCTGCCTTTCAGCATTGGTGATGTCTCGTGCAGAGGGCGGAACAGAGAGCATCTAATTTAGCATCTCGAGCTGTATAGCAGTCCGCTAGCGGGAATTTCTACTTGCTTGACCCCGCCCCGTCTTTGACGCAGTAAGGAAATCATGAAGGACCCCCGGACCCCCGATCGACCTTATTTACGGTTCATTTATTACATGTATGACAGGGCTACATTCCATTTTGCGAATACTGTGTGTGTGTGTGTGTGTGTGTTTGTGTGTGTGTGTGTGTGTGTGTGTTGGACAGTCCTCTGCGCAGACACTACTAAACACGCAAGCACGCACTGAGACTGGTGCCAGAGGGAAATATCTGCGTGCGTAATCACT
>NW_027468587.1:27241783-27249283 GCF_046254945.1 Alosa pseudoharengus
AAAGTATTGCTGCTTGTCTATAAATCTTTAAATGGGTTGGGACCAAAATACTGGTAGCATTGTATAACAACAATACAATGGGGTAGCCGTGGACTACTGGTTAGCGCTTCAGACTTGTAACCGGAGGGTTGCCGGTTGGAACCCCAACCAGTAGGCACGGCTGAAGTGCCCTTGAGCTAGGCACCTAACCCCTCACTGCTCCCCGAGCGCCGCTGTTGTTGCAGGCAGCTCACTGCTCCGGAATTAGTGTGTGCTTTACCTCACTGTTTGTTCACTGTGTGCTGAGTGTGTTTCAGTAATTCACGGTTTGGGATAAATGCAGAGACCAAATTTCCCTCACAGGATCAAAAGAGTATATATACTTATACTTCTACAACCATTGCTTGTAAATGATTGTTTATTATTGTTATGGTTATGGTTATGGTTATGGTTATGGATTTAGCAGACGCCTTTGTCCAAAGCGACATATAAATACAAAACAACATAATAATATTTAAAAATGAACAGGGAACAGATTAAAATCTAGGTCAAATATAGTAAGGAGAATAGTTGTAGTACACAATAATATCAATTCAATCAATAGCCTAATAAAAAAAGCAATGTAAAAAAGGGGAAAGGCAATAATAAAACAATAATGTCAATTCAATCAATAATATAAAAACAATAACATGCTAAGACTACATTAAGGAGAATATCAATAATAAACAATAATGTCAAATTAATTAACAGCCCAATTAAAATAAAACAACATTATATAAACCATAACACATAAGCGCTTAAACAACTAAGTATATGTTGAATAGGAATGTCTTTAGACCCCTCTTAAACGACCCAAAACTACCACAGGAACGGAGAGCACTGGGCAGTTCATTCCACCAACATGGAACCACTGAAGAAAAGAGTCTGGAATTAGACCCAGTTTTTATGACTGGTCGACACAACATACGCTCACCAGAAGACCGCAGTGGGCGTTTGGGGATGTAAGGCTTGATTATTGAATTAAAATAACTAGGAGCAGATCTAGTTAGTGTCCTATAGGCCAAAGTGAGAGATTTAAATTTAATTCTGGCTACTATAGGGAGCCAATGGAGAGTAACTAGGAGAGGAGTTACATGTGTCCTCTTTGGCTGATTGAAGACCAGGCGTGCTCCAGCATTTTGAATCAGCTGTAATGATCTTGTTACACAAGCGGGTAAGCCAGCTAATAGTGAATTACAATAGTCCAGCTTAGAGATGACCATGGTCTGAACAAGAAGTTGTGTGGAATCTTGTGTCAGATAAGGTCTGATCTTCCTAATGTTGTAAAGCATAAACCGGCATGATTTTGCAATAGAAGCTATATGCTCAGAGAAGTTAAGTCGGTCATCAATTACAACGCCCAAGTTTCGTGCCGATCTAGTTGGGGTCAGTGAAGTTGAGTCAAGCTGGATGTTAATCTGTTGGGGAATAGCTGTTTTAGCTGGAAACACCAAAAACTCTGTTTTTGAGAGATTAAGCTGAAGGTGCCGATCTTTCATCCAGGCTGAAATATCCTTAAGGCATGCAGAAATCCGGTGGGAAACACTAGAGTCATCAGGTGGGAAAGACAGGTAAAGTTGAGTGTCGTATGCATAACAGTGATAGTCAAATCCATGGGAGCGAATGGTATCACCTAAGGAAGTGGTGTAAATAGAGAAAAGCAAGGGTCCTAATACTGATCCCTGAGGAACACCTGTGGTGAGGGCATGAGACTTAGATACCTGTCCCTGCCAAGACACGTTGAAAGAACGCCCTTTAAGGTAAGATTCAAACCAGTCAAGAGCTTTTCCAGAAATTCCCAGTTCAGATAGTATAGATAGGAGAATGTCATGGTTAACAGTATCAAAGGCTGCAGATAAATCTAGTAGAATTAATACTGATGACTGAGCAGAGGACTTAGCTACTCTCAATGCTTCAGTCACAGACAGAAGAGCAGTTTCAGTAGAATGACCACTCTTGAAACCAGACTGCATAGGGTCTAGTAGATTATTCTGATGAAGAAAGTCACAAACTTGCTTGAAGACCACTTTCTCCAAAACCTTTGACAAGAAAGGAAGAAGGGAGACAGGTCTGTAGTTCTTCACCTCAGTTGGATTAAGTGTACTTTTCTTTAGCAGAGGTGTAACCCTAGCCTGTTTAAAAGAATAAGGAACTATTCCAGAACTGAGAGAAGCATTAAATACATGTGTGACTGCTGGTAGAACAGCGGGTGAGATAGACTGTAGAAGAGTGGACGGGACAGGATCTAATGGGCATGTTGTTGGACGACATCGCTGAAGCAATTGAGAGACTGCTTCCTCATCAAGAGGAGAGAAAGAGTCAAATGATGGGGTCATACTAACACAAGGCAAAGCCCTCCTTATAGGAGCATCAAACTGAGCACTTATTTTAGCAACTTTTTCAGTGAAAAATGTTGCAAAGTCATTTGCTGACAGTGAAGTAGTTGATGGTGGTGGTGGAGGATTGAGGAGAGATTTGAAAGTAGAAAAAAGTTGTCTACTGTCAGTGGCGCTCTCAATCTTGCTTTGATAGAATGCCTTTTTTGCAAGTGTAACAGTGGATGAAAAGGATGACAGCAAAGACTGGTAGTTACTAAGATCATTTCCATCTTTGGATTTACGCCATTTCCTCTCAGCAGCTCTAAGTTCCTTTCGTACTGAGACTATACTGTTCGTCAGCCATGGATGGCGAGGTTTAGAACGAGTAGGTCTTGAGGAAAGAGGACATGCTGCATTCAGACAAGATGCCAGTGTAGAGCAGAGAGTCTTTGTAGCGTCATTAACCTCAAGTGTCAAGAATGAGCTAGGAGTAGGTAAAGCAGATGTTACTAATGTTGCAAAATGGTCACTTGAGAGGCTTCTGAGATTACGCTGGAACGAAATTATCGGAGGAGGAGCTGCTGGGTTATCCAGGAGACGCACAGAGAATCTGATAAAGTGATGATCCGATACATGTAATGGATTAACCAAAACGTTGTCTGTATTACAGTTACGTACCAGAATTAAATCAAGATCTTTACCAGCCTTGTGAGTAGGAGGACTGTGGACACGTGTGATATTAAATGAGGAGAGTAAGGACAGGAAGTCAATTGCAGACGAGTTATCCAAATGAATATTAAAATCGCCAAGGATTAATAATGGGCATGCATCCATTGGAATAGCAGACAGTAGAATGTCCAACTCGTTCACAAAGTTCCCAAGTTGTCCTGGAGGGCGATAAATAACCACCAAGTATAATTTGTATGGTTCAGTTATCATGATGGCATGATATTCAAACGAGTTGTGGACCTGAGCAGGCAATGGGTTAATAATTATTTTCACTTTTAGCTAACAATGAAACATTTTTTACTAATAATAAGTCAATTATTTGTAATGTTTTACTAAATAATTTGTAAATCAACCATAAATGTTACATAGATAGATGGTTGGCAACTTAGTAATGGTTAATAATTCATTTGTAAATCATCTGTAAATTAGCCTAATGTATTCATACTCAATTCTAGTCATAATTTGAGTCTGATACTGCTCCATTGGGATGTGATTATAGGACAACCGATACAGGGGAAAAACCAAACCTAACCAATCAGAGCAACAAAATAGCTTACCATAAATCCTGTAGGAAGAACAGCCAAACCATCAGTGTCTTGTACAACAGACGCGATAGCGTAGTCTAAATGTCTAGACAGGCCTTTTGTAACAAACAAAATCAACTGAAGCGTACTCAGGTGATGTGATAGACAAGGCACCATTGCTCATCTGTCCATTATCATACAAAGCCCACCCAAACAATCTGATGACAAGTTGACCCAACAACACAACAAGTTAACTCAACAACACAATAACAAGTTGACCCAACAACACAATAACAAGTTAACCCAACAACATAATGACAAGTTAACCCAACAACACAATGACAAGTTGACCCAACAACACAATAACAAGTTAACCCAACAATACAATAACAAGTTAACCCAAAAACACAATGACAAGTTAACCCAACAACACAATGAAAAGTTGACCCAACAACACAATAACAAGTTAATAACCCAACAATACAATAACAAGTTAACCCAGTGGCACAGACCTAGCCTGACGTAGTCATACTAGTCAGAATATGAGTCTGATACTGCTCCATTGGGACATAATTATGGGGTGTGTCTCAACCGATACAGGGGGGGAATGCCTCTGCACTCAATTGGATAGACCTAGATGGTTTTCTGGTCTTTTGTAAAAGTTAGTGCCGTCAATAACTCCTAGCCCACAACACTCATTAGCGAAATCTAATACGTAGTAGGGTTGGCTATTAGGAAAAAATGGATAGCCTATATCCCCTTCGTTTTTAAAAATATTGAACACTGATATGCTACAAACATGTTAGGAAAGGCTGTCGCAAATCCCTTGAACAGGTGGTCAATCAGAGATTTCAAACGAACGAGGGAACATGTCGCAATGCAACATCGCTGTTTTCCCACATCTCAACTTTGGCCAAAGTTTTCAGTAATAATCGTTTTTAGTGATAAAACCTCATTAAATAATATGCATTTTCCATATGAGGTCTTAAAAGCCATGTATCCTTCTAGCCACAGCGTTTTTGTTTCAAACATAAACCTAATCTACACTGCAAAAACTGCTTATCTAACAAAATCTAACCAAGTGTTATTATGACCGCCGCGCAGCGAAGCGGCGGTCATATAGGTTTAGTCAGATTTTTTTTTTTTTATTTATTATTTTTTTCTTTTTCTTTTTCACATGCCCAAATTTCTGTCAATGATTCCCGGGACACTGAAAGACCGGGGTACACGAAACTTGGTGGGCATGTAACCCCACATGGATAGCATGGAACCATCGTTTTTCGTTTTGATCTGTAGCCCCCCCGCTGGACTGGACCCCCCGAAAGGAGGGTAGGGCAGACACAGTTTTCTGTGAATATCTCGAGTATGTTGATCTCAAGGGGCCATGTCAACCCATTCCATAACCACTCATTTCATGTATAGCGCCACCTAGTTAAACACAAAAAAGTAAAAATGAGGTGTTGTAATTGAAGGTATCTGTGACCTAACAAAGTCAAAACTGTACAAAATTGGAAGTGTAGGATCATTATGACACCCTCTGTATGCACGCCAAGTTTCGTGGAATTCCGTTCATGGGGGGCCACACAATAAATTCATTTATGTTACTATACACCAACTGGCCTGTAGGTGGCCGGAGACAGTTTTCTGTGAATATCTCGATAACCGTAGGGCCTAGGAGGTCCACCTTTTTTATGTATGTTGGTCTTAAGGGGGCATGTCAACCCATCCCATTACCACTTATTTTATGTATAGCGCCACCTAGTTAAAAATGAAAAAGCAAAAAATTAGGTGTTTTCATCACAATATCTCTGGCTGACAAGGTCAAAACTGCACGAAATTAAAAGTGTAGGATCATTATGACACCCTCCGAATGCATGCCAAGTTTTGTGTACTTTCGTTCATGGGGGGCCTTACAATAAAATAATTTATGTGTACATTTAGTGACGTACACCAACAAGGATTCCCGGGACACTGAAAGACCGGGGTACACAAAACTTGGTGGGCATGTACCCCCACATGGATAGCATGGAACCGTCATTTTTCGTTTTGATCTGTAGCCCCCCCGCTGGACTGGACCCCCCGAAAGGAGGGTAGGGCAGACACAGTTCTCTGTGAATATCTTGAGAACTGTAGGGCCTAGGATGACCATTTTTTTCTGTATGTTTGCCTCCAGGGGTCATGTTAACCCATTTCATGTGCACACATGTGCACAGATACACACACACACACACATACATTCACAGTAATCATACGTATGACACATACTCACACAGTAGACATATGTACGCTTGCATGCACAGGCACATACGCAGGCACAAACACAAGCACGCACACACATAACATAAACATAACACAAACAATCAAGAATTTCTCAGAATTATAAACAGGCAAGATGGAGGTGGGGTTGTATAAAATGAATTTTACATGTGAAATCTATGAACTAATCATGTTTTGGTACTTGTTGTCTAGCAGATACCAGTGAGAATTGAGTGTGGATAATGCAATTTAGTGAGACAGTTAGAATCATATAGGCCTTTCAGCGTGATTTCTTTTTGTGGAAAAAATGTGCTGGACTGGGCGGCGGTCATATTTTGTACCGCTCTGCGGTACATCTAGTTAATCTTATATCAAGATAAAAAAACTAGTTGGTATTGTTTTCAGTATAAAGAGACTTACCTAGTGCTTTCTTGTGAAATAATTTGACTTAATTTAAAAACAATTTGACTTATTTTAAGACATCTCATCTTGAAAACAAGCAAATTTGTCTGCCAGTGCGTTAAGCAAATTTGTCTTAAAAACAAGCAAATTTGTCTGCCAGTGCGTTGAGCAAATTTGTCTTGATAAGACTCCTTAAAATAAGTAAAAGTCTTCTTAAATTAAGTCAAAATGATCTTTTGAGAGGGCGCTAGGTAAGTCTTTTCATACTAAAAACAATACCAAATAGATTTTTTAATCTTAATATAAGATCAATAACACTTGGTTAGAATTCATTTTTTGCAGTGTAAGCGTGCTCAGATAGACCAGGTGCTGTTACTCACCTGTCCATCATCGTAAAGCCCGATTTGATTGGTCAGCCCGATCTAGGGCGAGCATACTTGCTCCACAATGGAGCAATGCCAGACCGAACTTCCCGACCTCAAATGTTGTGGGCGGGTATAAGTTCTGAGAGAAAATGGAATTGAACATTATGTCCAATACGTTAAGATGTTGGTTTAATGTGCAGCATTGGGCCCAATATTCAGTATGTGGTTTATGTTCTGCATTTCTCACTAGTGGGTCACTTTGACACTAAAAGTATGATTCTACGTCTGCATCATGACCCTGTGTGATATCTGTACTGTTCTTTTAAACATGATAATGTAAGGCGCCAGAGTGGATATCACTTGTTGTTGTCTATTCTGCGTCAATAGTCCTTTCGTCATTGATTAAGTTAGACTGAATGTCTCCTGGCTTTGCCACAGTCACTGTATGATTATCTATTCTTTACTGTTGGGTACTTAAACTCTGGATGATTCTGTGTCAAGTCAGAGACGCATATTCTGGAGTACGCTGTGCTACGGGTGTGCCTCTCTCCTGTATACAGCCTAATAAACCTTGCATCTTGATTTGTACTTCTTCGTGACTGGATCTCATATTTCACTTTGGTACATAATATTTTTACCAACAGTTCGGAATGGCACCCAGGCTAGCAAAGACCACTCTTCATACTATATCACAGTCCAAATCCCAGTGCGTGCAGCCCACATCAAAGTGCCCTCTCACATTTTATAAATGGTCACTAGCGTAGTGGGAACTGGATAGCTCCGCAATCTCCTCTAGCGTTGTTTTTGTTGTCCTCATGATTTCCTTTTAAAAGTTTATTTTATTAAAATGAGAAATCAATTATCAACAATGACAAGCCAGCTGGAACC
>NW_027468587.1:27254283-27256783 GCF_046254945.1 Alosa pseudoharengus
TTATTGAAGTAATCTAAAAGTAATCCTAAAGTAATCAGATTACGTTACATGTTTTTGGTAATCCACCTGATTACGTGACAAAAATTGCGATGTAATTTGTAGTCAGTAATGGATTACATTTCAAAGTAATCTGACCCAACCCTGCTGCTTCTCCACTGTGTTAAAGATTGTATCAGCGATTTCAGGCCAAAAAAAGGCCCAAACATAAATGATCACATTCATCTAATCTTTCCTAACGATCCACTAGCTGTCTGCCCCATAAGCAGGCCGTCAAAAACAACGTAACAAAAACAATGGTTGGCAAAAACAAGGGTTGGCAACCCACTCGAAGGCAAAATAAAGTGTTTCAACCAATAACCGACGAGATGCGCGTTTAGGAGAGTTTTAATTGCACGGGAGGGAGGGGGAGGAAGTAGCGAGCTAGCTCTCTGTTTTATTTGAACATCAACAGAAGTGACGTATCCCTGCTATCGCTGATACAACCTTTAAGCCATGAGGTCGATAGCACGCTACTTGATCAACAAAACAGTTAAGCTACTGAAAAGTTACTTGATTCAGAGAGAGAATTTGAGAATTGTAGTTAGTTACTAGAGTTGCTACATGTAGCGATGCTACTGCCCAACACTGCACACACACACACACACACATAGCTAAACATCCCCCCAACACACAACCACACACGCACATTGATCTCAGTGTCGGGCATTTTTCCTGTTTAATTTCACTCTTTTTTATTTGCACTGTTACCGTGTGTGTCTGTGTGTGTGAGTGTGTGTGTCTATGTGTGAGTGTGTATTTCTATGTGTGTGTGAGCTGGTGATCTGATTCTGCCCTGGGTGTGACAGTGGGCTCAGATTCCAGCTGCACTCACACACACACACACACACACACACACATGCATAGTGTGTGTGTGTGCTCATTGAGTCAGCCGCTTGATTAATGTTGCTCGGCTTACTGCCAGGACGTGTGTGTGTGCGTGAGGTGTATATATGTATCTGTGTGTGTGTGCGTGTGTGTGTGTGAGAGAGAGAGAGAGGGAGAGGTGAAATGAGGAATGGTTGTGTAAGCACAAATCCTCTCCAGAGGGAACAAAAGCTCACACTGCAACTTCTGCCTGTCGCCTATCTCTCTCCCTCTCTCTCTCTTCCTCCCTCTCTCTTCCTCTCTATCTTCCTCTCTCTTCCTTTCTCTCTCTTCCTTTCTATCTTCCTCTCTCTTCCTCCCTCTTCCTTCCTCTCTCTCCCTCTCCTTCCCTCTCTCTTTTCCTCTCTCTTCCTCTTTCTCTGTCTCTCTCTCTCATCTCTCTCTCCCTCCCTTTCTCTTTCTCTCTATCCCTCTTTCTCTCTATCTCTTTCTTCTCTCCTCACTTGTTCCTCTTTCATCTCTTGCTTCACTTTACCCCAGATGTCCTCATCCTCCAGATTTCCTTCCTCTTTCCTCTCTCACCCACTCTCCATCCCCCCTCTCTTTCTCTCCTCTCCCTCTCTCTCTCCCTCTCTATCTCTCCCTCTTTCACTCCCTCTCCATCCCTCTCTCTCCTCCCGGGGAGTGAGTCCATGATGATGAGGGAAGTCTATATATAGCAGCAGGACGTCAATCCCCCTCCACTAGAAATCAGCACTGCTATTTGTGTCACACACACACACGCACACACATACATTCGCAAACACATACACTCACCCTCACTCACACACACACACACTCTTTCTCTCTCCATTTCTCTCTTGCTCACATTCACACACACACACACGTACTCTCTCTCTCTCACACACACACACACACACACACACACACACCAGCATCCATCCTCTCACTGTATGGTAACTAAGAAGAGCTGAAGGTGGTTGCGCAGTAGCAGTTGCTATGCAACCCTGCATCCATATCCCTGTGGTGATGGGGTGACCCCGCTAGCTGCCTCATTGGTAATCCACCACACCTCAGGGTCAGAGCCTTCACACACACACACACACACATACACACACACGCACACAGAGAGAGAGGCTGTCAGGGTGATCTTACACATTAAATATAGTGCAGTTCAGAACATCTCAACCGAATATAGTGATGCTTAAAGCAGCATGTTTTTGCATTTTAATTTTTCACTGGGGGGGAAGGGGGAGCAACACCACTAATTAGGGTTAGGGTTAACATGGGCTCGTTGAGGCGGCCGCTTGAGATTTGTTGCAGCGTGGCAGTCGTCTTTTTTGCAAGCATTCGATTCAGAATAAAGTTAACTACTGTAGCATGCAAGCTGTCAAAGCCAGTAGGCATAATTACTTGAATTACTTGGCTTACAAACATAAACTGAGGAATCAGCAACTTTTCACGATCAGACATAAATGTCATCGTTTCGTTTGTGGGCTCACTCTGTGCACATCGTTAGCTGGCTAACTCCACCTGCGATCCAGTGGCAGTTGCTGCTCTTTGGAATAGGAGAAGCTCTGATAAAAATGGTCAATTATTAAATGAATAATATTTTTGCCCTCAAAGAACAATATAG
>NW_027468587.1:27261783-27296783 GCF_046254945.1 Alosa pseudoharengus
ATGAGATGGGATGACCAACGCCATCTCCTGTCAGCCTGGAAGGATACTTAAACCCTAACTATTTCCTTGTCTAGTTAGAGCAGCTGATGGATCTTTAGGTGAAGTCATGCTGTCTCTCCCTTGATGCGCATCATTGTAAATAAACTCTGATTTTTCATACTATTGGTCTGACTGGGTCTCTATTAAATCTATGGTATCAAAATTACCATCATACTAACCCATCTTATATCAATTTGCACAAATAGGAGGGATAATTTATCTAACTACTTATAGATTCCAGTTTGTTCCTTGCCATTCCTTGCCTTTGTGTACTGCTTTTTCTTAGCGTGTTCAATACTTTTTCCCAGGGCCATTCCACTTTTTTACTCATAACTCTACTTTTAGACATTAATGTTTGGATTTTTATATATGTGTAGATTACCTAAGTTAATACTAATGTCCGGTGAAAATTTCATACGAATAGCCTCACTGGAAGTATACTTACTGAAAAAAATGTTGACGTGTTCAATACTTATTTTCCCCGCTGTATGTGGCATGAGACTGATGACTACTTTATGAGTACACGCACGCGCACGCACGCACACACACACACACACACACACACACACCAGGGTTTCCAATTGGCCGGAGAAAAAAATGAAATGTCCGACAAAATTAAATCTCTCCGGTCAAATTGTCCGATTGAAATTGGCTAATAATCCCGTCCCCTAACGCAATCTGAATTTGAGAATAAGCCTGTATTATACGTCCTCTGGCTATGTTTTTAAATGAACAGGCTCTACCGTTTGAAAAGTAAGCTATTAAACAACACGCAGCCTATGCTGCATTTCAAATAGGAAGCGCACGCGGCTTAAAACGTCCATGTTAAACAACGAACAAATGAGTGAGGCGGTTCAAACATGGCCAGGCCCAGGCAGACTAGCCTTAAATGTTTTTTCAGAGGCCAGACGCGATGGATGATGATAAATTGGTAACGTCTGAAGCCTCAGATGTCCGGTCAACTCCACCACCACCAGATAAAAAGCAGGAGTTTCGGGCGTGTCGGAATCAGTGACATTGGAAGTGGAGTTGCGGGGGGTGCGGCCGCTCCAAGACACTGTCATTCTCCGTGTACACTGGACATGCAAAGTGTTCTTTACCCAAAGCATACAGTAGGCCTATGCGTTCTCTGTCTATGATCTGCAGGGTTAGCCTCCTCGACGAGGCGATTACTGGTCCGCGGATAGTTTCTGGCACAATTAAACGGTATCATTGAAGAGAAGAAAGAAGAAAGAAAAAAAAAATAAACATTTCCCAGATTAGGAAACATTTCTTAATTTATTGTTATCAAATAAAGAGGCATAGCATTAGGGGGTAGTGGTGTGAGCGCTCATTCTTGTGTGTGCGCATCTGTGTAAGTTAAACAGTCACCACTGGAGATAATGTGGCAGCAACAAACAACGTAGCCTTTTTAAAACAATAAACGAAGCGGACTCTTGCTGTCCATGAAAATATACTGGATAGATCTTGTTAGGCATGTTTAAGTTAGGCTAATGAACATGTTGCATTCTATACAGCCTGATTATGTCATTCTTTAAGCTACATAGCATGTCTCCAGTTTTCCTCAATTTGACTAATTAAGAAGGGATAATAGGATATTTGACCGGCATATCATCAAAATGTCCGGAAAACGAAACCTCTGCCGGTCACTTTGACCGGCACCATTTTTTTCTAGCGGAAACTCTGACACACACACACACACACAAACAGTGTAAAGATTGATGAAAGAACGCCATGACCTTACAAGAGAATACACTGTAACCAACAGCACCAATCAATTTTTCTTGTCTGCTGTGTGTGTGTGTGTGTGTATGTGTGTGTGTGTGTTTACATTGCATCTGTTTGTGTTTAAGGAGAAATCCGGTGATTTTTCACATAGATTTCTCTTTCTCAAGGTCACAGAGTACTGTCGGTATAAAATACACCTACCTAGCTCGAGTTGCTAGTTCCAGCAGCTAAATTAACCAGGCAGCTACAGCGCTACATTGTGGGGGCATGTACATGAGCCCCTAATGCTACACTGTGGGGGCATGCACATGAGCCCCTAATGCCTCTAATGCTACACTTTGGGGGCATGCACATGAGCCCCTAATGCTAATGCTACACTTTGGGGGCATGTACATGAGCCCCTAATGCTAATGCTACACTGTGGGGGCATGTACATGAGCCCCTAATGCCTCTAATGCTACACTGTGGGGGCATGTACATGAGCCCCTAATGCTAATGCTACACTGTAGGGGCATGTCCATGAGCTCCTAATGCTACACTGTGGGGGCATGTCGGCGAATTTCTTTTTTTCCCTTTAAAGTGCTACTATCTTTCCATTACATTTTATTGTCATCCCACACACACACACACACACACACACACACACACACACACACACACACACACACACACACACACTCACTCACAGTGTTCTCTGGGTCTCCTTCATTTTCTCTTCTCCTCACACATGGACTCCTTGTAGCCTGGAGACACCGGAGTGAGAGAGGGAGAGAGAGAGGGAGGAATGAAACAACACAAAAACAAAGTAAACAACAAAGTTACTCTGATCTAATCCAGAGGTCGCACAATTTGAATTTGCTCAGCGAGTAACTCTGGCAATGAATAATGATGCGCATTACTTATGTCACTTGTATCGTGGGGTACCAAATCACATCGGTGTATCTGATATAGGCGGGCCAGAGGCGAACTAAACAGATTAGTTTGGTCATCTATAGCAGTTCTGTGACCATGGAGAGCGAAGGTTCGTTTCTCACTGGATTTGTTATCTACAGTATAAAGGTAAAAGCCAGGGTGCCCCTCACAAAAATGTGTGGAAATGTATTGAGAGCCCTATATCCAACATGGCTGCCGAAAGCCAAGCGGAAAATTTACTTTTTAATGGTTTTGCCCACAGTGCTGCATAATACATTGTTTCTGAGACTATTTGCGTCAAGAAATTCATAAATTATGTAGATTTATTGATTTGACCTATTTTTGACCTTCAAATCCAAGATGGCCGCCAATTTTTGGCTCTTTAAATGTCATTTTTTCAAAATAGTCATAGAGCCTTAATATTAGGCTCAAATGGAAGCTCTGCTCATACTGAGTTCAGTTATGGACAGTAAAAGTACAACATACACATAGGTCATCAAATGTCTGCATTTTTTATTATTATTTATTTATTATGATTTACTTATTGAATTAACTAAAAAGACTCTCCAACTGAATCTGTTGAATCTCCACACTGACTCCTTTCATCATCACTGCTACTCTCATCTGAGCAGTCATGAGGTGTGAACTGCTGGGGCAAGGGGGGCAGGTGGGTGTGACACACTGGTCGACACTTTCTATTGACTAGTTCCCAGCCGTGACCAATGGGAGAAGGATGCTCTTGCAGGTTGTAATGGAGCTGGCAATATGTAAGGTAGTTTGTCCTTTCCATATGAAGATTCAAAGAGTTATCATCAGATGGGACACGGATTGTACACTTATTCTTCAGTTTGTGCCATTTGGAAACTCTGGCCTGCCCGCAGCTCACATCTGCACTCTCAGCATAAATGACAGAGAGGTCAAATGCCTTCACTTCGACTTCATGTTTTAATTCCAGACTTTTACCCACTCGTCCCAGGAGCTCTCTTGCCTCAGAATTGATCTTCACCTTCTCCAACACCTTCTTCTTCCCATGCCCATAGAACCCTCAAGTGTGGTCACTGCCAGTTATCACATGGAGAAGTATGAAGATATCTGACTGCAACCTCTTCCTAGAGCATAGCAGATGATTAACACATGCTTGCGCTTAATCAGCAGATCACCTCTGACTTGCTGCGAGATGTAAGCTGCTTCAACATACACATCTGTGTCCTCACAGTCTAGAACAACAGGTCCAGAGTACTTACTGGCTCTCACCTTTGCATAGGCAGAGAGCAGCATTTGTATCTACATCTGGATGTCTGAAGACATAGTCCCCATTAGCCACGCCAGTGCTCAGGTTGGTTGACGTTTCTCCCATGATTCAACCATGATTTGGTTGAATTCAGCAGCACCAGGGAACCTGATTGAAAAATTTACATTTAAAGAGCCAGACATTGGTGGCCATCTTGAGTATGAAGGTCAACAATAGGTGAAATCAATAAATCTACACAATGTATGAATTTCTTTATCGAAATAGTCTCAGAAACCATGTATTATGCCGCACTGCATGGGCAAAACAGTTAAAAAGTTAATTTCCAGCTAGGCTGACGGCAGCCATTTTGTATATAGGGCTCTCACAAAATTTCCCCACATTTTTGTGAGGGGCACCCCGGCTAATTTTTTTCTTTAACCTTTATAGATACGGAACTGCCATAGATGACCCAACTAGATGACGACAGTGCTGTATCCATTTTCAAATGCATGCTTGGTGCCGCCCCTCAAGTTGGGCCATTACATTAGTCATGGCCAGACCCTTAATCTTTCGGATTAGCCTGGAATCTCCAGGCTAACTCTGAGCAGAGAATATGAATTAAAACATTTCATATATTCTAGATCCATTACACATACAATTAATTCTATATGAATCTTCAAAAGTTTCACTTTTTGAAAAAAAATATGGGAAATTTCACTTTTACACAACATTTACACAACATTCAGTTGAATTTAGATGCACCTGCCCTGGACAATGGCACACTTTAGGTCTGACTAAGAAATAGTCAGACCTAAAGAACACAGGCTGTGAGTGTTTCAAGCTATATATCCAAAATCCAAGAGTTTGAAGACTACATATACAACTGCTGTATACAACTGCATCTGAATTTGAATTATTATTAATTATTGGAGAGAGAAAGAGAGAGAGAGAGAATGAGTGAGAGAAGTGTATTGTTGTCTTGAGACAAGGTTCTGGACTGGTTCTGGTTTCAGTCTAATCTCCTCAAGCAGAGACTCTAATAATGATCTTCATTCTCTGTTATACACCCCCACACACAAAAACATACACACATCCACACACACACACACACACAAACACACACACACACACACACACACACACATACACACACATACACACATACACACACACACACACACATACACACACACACAGCCACACACACACACACACACACACACACATACACACACACACACACACACACACACACACACACACACACACACACACACACGCGCGCGCACACGCACACACACACATAAACGGCTTTTAAATTTAAATAAAAATAAACTCACTCTCTCTCTTCATGTGTGTGTGTGTGTGTGTGTGTGTGTGTGAATATGTGTGGTATGTGTGTGTGTGTGTTGTGATCAGGTGTACATACTCACCATCCAGGTGAGGGAGGCGCAAAAGCACATGCTCAGCATGGTCAGACACATGGCACAGGACAGCAGGACGAGAGGAGGGCAGAAGACCAGGAGGGAGGACAGGAGTCTGTCAGCCACGATCACACACACACACTCACACACACTCACTCACGCACACACACACACACTCACTCACTCACACACACACAGGGCCTGTGTGTTGATTGACAGTCATGAAGGAGTAAGGTCCACCTTCACCTCGTTCTCCTGTCCTTCACTGTCGCCTTATCACTCCTTCATCCCCCTCTTCATCCCTCATTCACCTGGCCTGCTCTATAAATACACACACTCGCCTCACTGGCAGCGGAAGCATGGCAGAGGAGAGCTTATCCGCCCTCTTAGTGTGTGTGTGTGTGAGAGAGAGAGAGAGAGAGAGAAAGAGAGAGGGGGAGTAAAGCTGCTACCAACAACCTCCAACAAACACCAACAGTTGGGTCAGTGTGCACTATGAGTCTGTGTTTGTTGGGTCAGTGTGCACTCTGAGTCTGTGTCTGTTGGTGTTTGTTGGATGGAGAGTTTAACCGATCTAGAGTTACCGATCTAGAGTCAGATCTAGAGTAACCGATCTAGAGTAAGATCTAGAGTAACCGATCTAAAGTCAGATCTAGAGTACGTCTAGGCGCTCTAAAGACTGCAGTCATTATTTTTAGAATGCTGGGGTCAGTTGCAATTGTGCGTAAGTAGCTTACATCTCTTTCTGTTCCTTTACTCTTGCTTACCAGACAAATCCGCCTCTCTAAGCGTATTATTATTATTATTATATTATTATTATTATTATTATTGCTTACCAGATGGATCTCTATGTTTTCCTCTGTCTGTCTCTCTTGCTCCTCTTGACTGAGTGAATATGTGGCTGGCTCTGAAGGGATCTCATATGCTCAGACCAGCATTGCTTTTCAAAAACAGATCAAGGTAAAACTAATTATGAATCAATCCAAGAAAACATATCTGGAATATTGGGACAATCAAACCAAATCACAATTCAAATTAGAATGCTACTTGTCACTAAAAAGAGATTATGAATTAGCAGAGTATTTCTTCACCGTCAGAGATACAAAACAGAGACAAGATCCTGACCAAGTACAGGCTAAGAGGCCACAGTCTTGCCATAGAGAAAGTCTGGTACAAAAAAGCCTGGCTTCTAAAAGAGCAACAGATCTTAGCTCACTGTATGACTGTGAGGTTGAAACACAGACAGGCACTTTCACGTTTGAACAGATAAGAAGGGTAATAAAGGGTATTTTATTACTATTCTCAGACAAAATTACACATTTTAGCTCCCTAAAAGATAAATCAACCCACCTATTAGAAGGACTGACTGCTCCGTTGGCTGCTAAATACATTGCAGCCATAACAGGGACAGTGAGACAGACACCAAGCAATGCCTGAATGCCTGACCTAATGTTTGTTCTTGATATATTTTATAAAACTGTACAGTATGTGTATGTATGTGTGTGAGAGAGAGAGAGACAGAGAAAGAGAGAGAGACAGAAAGAGAGTTCCTATTTTTCCCAAATATTTCAATGTTATTCTAAGTTAACATACTGTTTTATTGCTATGTTCCTTAACATGCTTTAGCGACATTGTAGCTGTAGTCATGCCAATAAAGCAACATTGAATTGAGATGTGAGTGTGTAGCATGTAGCGTGTAGTGCGTAGCATCTGTGTGGAAATCTCTTTTACAGTCTTTTTTTTCACCTGATCATTTATTGAATTCCAAATAGAGCAGCTTTTTATTTCCTCTCATTTATTATATCTCCCTCTCTTGCTCTCCCTCTCTCTTTCACCATCTCTCCTCTCTCTCTATCTCCCTATCTCTCTCTCTCACCATCTCTCCCTCCCTCTCACCATCTCTCTCCCTCTCACACCCTCTCTCTCCCCATCTCTCTCACCTCTCCCTCTCTCTCTCTCACAACCTCTCCCTCTCTCCATCTCTCTCACACCCTCTCCCTCCCTCTCACCATCTCTCTCTCTCCCTCTCTCTCTCTCACAACCTCTCCCTCTCTCTTCCTCTCACCATCTCTCTCACACCCTCTCCCTCCCTCTCACCATCTCTCTCTCCCTCTCTCTCCCCATCTCTCTCTCACAACCTCTCCCTCTCTTCATCTCACCATCTCTCTCACACCCTCTCCCTCCCTCTCACCATCTCTCTCTCTCTCACCATCTCTTCCTCTCTCTCACACCCTCTCCCTCCCTCTCACCATCTCTCTCTCCCTCTCTCTCCCCATCTCTCTCACAACCTCTCCCTCTCTCTTCCTCTCACCATCTCTCTCACACCCTCTCCCTCCCTCTCACCATCTCTCTCTCTCTCCCTCCCTCTCTCTCTCCCTCTATTCATCTTTTTGTTGCCTTTATCTTTAGATGAGATGATTGTTGCTGAGGTGATGTCACTGGTTTCCAGGCAACAGCTGTCCCCGGGCTACCCATGACTAAGGGAAGAAAGATTGATTATTTAGCAGCTCTGCTGTGTGTGTGTGTGTGTGTGTGTGTCTGTAAAGCTGTATTGTATCAACATATACAGTAGATGACTACATTATGCTTTTATTTTTCATGTACATGTATACATGGTGAGTCCTAAATAAACTCATGAAACGTCATGGTTAGAGTAGCAGTGATAAAGTGCAGAGTCATGGTTAAAGTAGCTGTGATTAAGTGCTGAGTCATGGTTAAAGTAGCAGTGGTCAAATGCAGTCGTGTTGGAGTACATTTACATATTCATAGCAGACATTTTTATCCACAGCGACTTACAAAATGAGAATAGCCTAACATTCAAGCTACAATGCAGAGGAGATCTTAGGTAACAATAAATACTACAATCATCGGACCAAAAGCCTTGATAAGAGCATTTAAGTTAAGTGGGAGCAGACCCAGACAGCACTATTGAATTTGAGTGAAGGAATCTATTTTGATGTTGATGCTATGGTGTATAGTTTGTTTGGCTGTGAAGATCAACTGTTTGGTCTTAGAGAGGTTTAGTTGGAGGTGATGGTCCGTCATCATGTCAGAGACAATCCAAGATCTGCACCAAGATAATCACTGTGTTTCAGTGTATGTATCTGCTTAGAATATTGCTGTCTCATTTCACATTGTTATTTCTACATGTGGTTAGCATGTTCCAAAAGGTTAGCATGTTCCTTTAAAGCAGGAAAAGGTTAGCATGTTCCTTTAAAGTTGGAAAAGGTTAGCATGTTCCAAAAGGTTAGCATGTTCCTTTAAAGCAGGAAAAGGTTAGCATGTTCCTTTAAAGTTGGAAAAGGTTAGCATGTTCCAAAAGGTTAGCATGTTCCTTTAAAGCTGGAAAAGGTTAGCATGTTCCTTTAAAGCAGGACAATTCGCCTTATTCACCCGGCGGCCATTACGAGGCTGAGGGGTACACTTGCCATTACACCTCAGTCCAGCAGATGGTGGTGGTAATGCACTCTGTTTGCAAACTGCCAAAAAAAAGCTCATCGAAAAAGAAGGGTTCACTGGCCTGTTCTTCTTCAGTGAGTTTTTTTTAGCAGTTTGCAAACGGAGTGCATTACCACCACCATCTGCTGGACTGAGGTGTAATGGCAAGTGTACCCCTCAGCCTCGTAATGGCGGCCGGGTGAATAAGGCGAATAGTTTTCGGGTGTCAGTAGCCCTGTGGATCTTCTCATCTTTGCTGCAGTGACGCTGGATGAGACGGAGGCCAGTAGCTTGAGAGGTCGAGAGATCGTTTAGTTTCATTTTCAGCAGCTCTGAAGCCAGTGCCCAGCATTCAGAGGGGGAAGGTTAGGACAAGCAGGTCTGGTGAAAAGAGGACACAGGCTCTCCAGACAGGAGCTTAGTGTAGAGCAGTAAGAAACTCTGTGGCATCATTAGGCTCTAGAGAGAAGAATGTGTTTGGAGGTGGAATTGCACAGGCTACTGGAGAGGAGAATTGGACAGGAGACAGACTGCCAAGGTGACCGTGGGTGGTGGATCAGAGACTGTTCTGAGAGGCATACATTGAACTGAGAGAAATAATGATCAGAGAGGTGCAAAGGCAAATCGTAGCAGTGATAAAGTGCAGTCTTGGTTAGCAGTGATGAAGCGGAAGTCTTGGTTGGAGTAGCAGTGCTAAAGTGCAGAGTCATGGTTGGACTAGCAGTGATAAAATGCAGAATAATGGTTAGAGTAGCAGTGCTAAAGTGCAGAGTCATGGTTGGAGTAGCAGTGCTAAAGTGCAGAGTCATGGTTAGAGACAGCAGTTATAAAGTGGGAGTCATGGTTAGAAGAGCAATGATAAAGTCAGAGACTTTCTAATCAGGAGACACAGCACTCAAAGAATCTCCCACAGAAATGTATGGGGTTAATTCTTAACACAAATATGGCAGTCGTCTACACATATCCTGCCTCTTCCGCCACCAAAAGTTGGCATGTGAATACATTGTGTCAATCATGTGGTGTGTTGTGAATTCATTGTGACAATCATGTGTTGTGATCTCACAGCTAAATCGAGGTTGGTGTCGTGAAGCCTTTCGCACACGCAGTTCTGCTCAAATGATGCTCGATAATTGCCCCAGTGCATTGCAATATGGCCGCCGAGTGGAGGGACTTTCCTAAGAGGACTTTGATAAAGTGCAGATTCATGGGTTGAGTAGCAGTGATGTAGTCATGGTGATCAGACTCACTGCAGTGTGGGGCTCCTCTGCTGCTGTAAGTGTGTGTGTGTGGGGGGGGGGCATCTGTTTGCTGTGAAAGATAGCTGCCTGGTGTGGAGGCGAGGCAGTCCTGCTCTGTGAGAGAGTGGTCTTCTCTGGAGGAGTGCCCCCTCGTGTGGTGGCCAGGCAATACTGCACTGTGAGTGGCGCAGCAGTGTCCTCTAGATCCTAGAGAGGACCTTCTCTTCCACTTCCTCTTCCTCCTCCTTCTTCTCCTGCTGCTGAGAAATGGGAGGACTCTGCTCAGTGCTGTGAACTGCTGCCACCCAGTGGTGTGATGGTGAACTTTGTCAGAATGCAGCTAAACCCAGAGAGTCTGATGTCACAGGAACTGGCCAGGTCTGGGTGGTGGGCACCGAGTGCTGGATTAGGGTTCACATTAGGGCCACATCAGGGCCAGATTAGGGCCATATCAGAGCCAGATTCATGCCTGATCTAAACCTGATCCTTGTTAAAGGAAACTCTCCAAACACTATGCACGTACTGTGCTGTGCTTGTGGGGAGTGGATGGTTTTGTGCGTGCGCGTGTGTGTGTGTGAGTGCCTGCATATGTGTGTGTATGTCTGTGTTTGTATGTGTGTGCATGTGTGTCTGTGTCTATGTGTGTGTGTGTGTGTCTGTGTATGTATGTCTTTGTCTGCGTGTATGTGTGTGTGTTTGTGTATGTGTGTCTGTGTCTATGTGTGTGTGTGTGAATATGTGTCTGTGTATGTATGTCTTTGTCTGCGTGTATGTGTGTGTGTTTGTGTATGTGTGTCTGTGTCTATGTGTGTGTGTGTCTGTAAGTATGTGTGTGTGTATGTATGTCTTTGTCTGTGTGTACGTGTGTGTGTATCTGTGTCTATGTGTGTGTGTGTGTGTGTGTGTGTGTGTGTGTGTGTGTGTCTGTGTGTATGTGTGTGTGTGTGTATGTTTGTGTGTGTGTATGTGTGTGTGTGTAATCCTGTGAGAGTGGCTAGCTGGAAACAGACTCTGCCTCCCCCCTAATCCCTGCACGCAACAAAAGTGCAGCTGTGTGGGCATAACAGGCGGACACACACACAGGTCACACAGAGATCACATACAGGTCACACACACACTCAGGTCTCTCACACACACATTACACACACACACCAAGCTGGATTTGGACTTCAGGGACCTACAGACAGTCACTTGTGGTGTGTTTTGTCTCTTGGCTCCCCCTGGTGGTGGCTCTGTGTTAGCTGTGCAGTTTCAGGCAGACGTGTGTCACGGTGCAGTATGGACTCACCTGGACACTCTGTTAGCAGATGTCTGCTCTGGATGCAGAAGAGTGCTTCCTCAGGTGCTTAAGGGAAGACCTCCTCCTCCTGTTGTGTGTGTGTGTGTGTGTGTGTGTGTGGTCAGGTGTGCAGGTGTGAGTGCCCTTTCTGTTACAACCAATGTGTGTGTGTGTGTGTGTGTGTTGTGTGTGTGTGTGTGTTGTGTATGTGTGTGTGTGTTGTGTGTGTGTGTGTGTTGTGTGTGTGTGTGTGTTGTGTGTGTGTGTGTGTGTGTGTTGTGTGTGTGTGTGTGTTGTGTGTGTGTGTTTGTGTGTGTGTGTGTGTGTGTGTGTGGATAGGCCGCCAACTGCACTGGGGCACTGTCCGTGGTGCTGAAGACACTAGTGCAGATTGAGGCCCAAGCCACACACACACACACACACACAAATAACACAAGCACACCTGACCATACACACACGCACGCACACGCACACACATACGCACAGGCACACACACACACCAGCACACCTGACCTGACCATACACACACACACACACACATTACGTACACTAACACACATACACACCAGCACACCTGACCTGACCTGACCATACACACACACACACACACATTACGTACACCAACACACACACACACACAAACACACACACACAGGTCACACAGAGATCACTTACAGGTCACACACACACTCAGGTCTCTCACACACACATTACACACACTTCAAGCTGGATTTGGACTTCAGGAACCTATAGTCACTTGTGGTGTGTTTTGTCACGGTGAATGACAAGGTTTATGAGAAAAAAGAAACAGAAAAAAAAACAGACCAAACAATCTCTCTCTCTCCATCTCTCTCTCTTCATCTCTCCATCTCTCTCTCTCTTCATCTCTCTTCATCTCTGCATCTCACTCTCTCCGTCTCTCTCTCTCTCTTCATCTTTCTTCATCTCTGTATCTCTCTCTTCATCTCTTTTTTTCTCTCCATCTCTCCTCTCTGTCACTCGGTCCCTGTGGGATGTGATGAATACCACACACACACACACCCATACACTCATACATACTTACACACACCCATACACTCACACATACTTACACACACACACACATGCTCACACACACAAAGGCATTTATACCTCACGTAACAGAGCGGATATTTCATCTCATTTAGACCCGACCTCTGATGATGTCACCTGTTGTCCCCCAGGATCTGGATGCCTATCATGACGAGGAGGAGGAGCCCCAAAACTTGTCCAATGACAGTGGGCAGCGTCCAACTGGGAGGAGCCAGCGGGAGACGAGGCCCTGCCCCCATATGAGCCCCCCCACCCTAGAGAGGAGGCTGCCAACCCCCCCGCACTGGACCGAGGGGGCAGCTTCATGTCCACTGCCATGCGAGATCTTACGATATTACAATGTGTACAATATTTCTTGTCAAGGTGAAAATCTGTCTCGTAGAGTAGGCTAGTATCTAGCTGCAGCTAGCATGACTGACGAGGCTGACGCAATGAGCATAGCATTAGCATCCCCACTACTTTTACACAATGAGCATAGCATTAGCATCCCCACTACTTTTACACAATTGACCGATCCCAAGCCCCTCCTCCCATTGTCAGTCCCATAGTTACTGTTGCTAAGTCGGACAAGTTTGCAGGAAAGTGTGCGAGAACGCGTGTTCAACATGGATACGCAGCACCATTTAGCCGAGTGTAACAGACAGTGTATGCTAGATTTCTGGGCGTCAAGTAATATTGATATATTCAAAAAACAGAGGCCAGAAAGGCCTTCAGTATTCGGAAGGACACATTCACAATGTCTGCTGTTATCAACGAGGTGGAACACCACAAATTGAGTACAAACCAATCTGGTGTTACGGATCTTAATGGGATGCATGTTATGTCTGGGGATAAACAATTAGCAGGTTATCACAAGCAGGTAGTTTACCTTATTTGCTGCAGATGTGACTGATTCAATAAACAGGTCTGTGCAAACATATGGTGTTGACGTGTCCATAACAAAATCTAACCATATTTCGAGGATTAATTGAAGACGGGTCCAAGTGCTGCAGATCCAAGTTCTAGGGAAAGTGGCTAGCCTGTTAAGCAGCTCATGTTGGAGAGGTGGAGAGATAGCTTTGCTTCGGTAGGCCGATAGCCTACTTATTATTTTGAATGGCTACTGAAGAGTTCAAATAAACATGATACAAATGTAGGCTATTGAAAAGAAACTAGATCTACCCGAGTTTACCCATACAACTCACGACATATCTGCAGTTTGCAGACGTGATTTGTCTTGCACAAGACTTCATCAGTGCCCGCTTATGCTATACTTAATTTAAATGTGGGCAATGTAGTAGGCCTAATATTGGCGATTTTGAGACTGCATAGCCTATACAGCAAGGCATAGTTTTGAATCGGCACATGATTTGATCTTTCTCGTTCAGCCATCAATGATGCATCGCAGTAGGCTATTATTCCGTTTGTTGAAAAAATGGTCATTAGCTTATTTCTGTGAACAGTCTTCTATCGCAAGTTAAACATGGCAAGGTAGCCTGTGCCTAAAAGCTGAAAGTATTTCTATTGTGTGTAAGGCGATACGTGATTGAAGGTGTAGCCTATTTGCGCGTCTTCCAATTGTATGAGTGTGCGAGTTCAGTTCCTGCAAGGTAGGTATAATTTTTTGCGTAGGCTTATGTTGTCGTTTCAACAGTGGAAACCAGGTTTAGTTATGTTTTTGTATGTAGTTATGAACACAAAAAAAGGGAACATTTTCGTACACACTCAGATTTCTTTACTGAAAAGTAGCAGCCTATCCAAAGTTATGCAAAGTTAGGCCTATGTCTGTTAACGTTTCACACGGTCAGGATATCGGATGTCACTTCTACAAGTATCCCAGGCATATATTTGAACCTTTTTGAGCTCTTTAGTTATTTAGTTACTTAGGCTATACTCGCAAAAGAAGCATTAGCATTCACATAACCGGCGTACTGTAGGCTACAGATGGACACTAGAAAATTCAAAATTGACCGAGGTTGACCGAGGTCCTCCGAAGTCCTCATTGTGACATAGTAAAAGGGGGCGGGGCTTGGGATCGGTCAATTGACCGATCCCAAGCCCCACCTCCCATTGTCAGTCCCATAGTTACTGTTGCTAAGTCGGACAAGGTTGCAGGAAAGTGTGCGAGAAAGCATGTTCAACATGGGGACGCAGCACCCCCATTTAGCCGAGTGCAACAGTGTATGCTGGATTTCTGGGCGTCAAGTGATATTGATATATTCAAAAAACAGAGGCCAGAAAGGCCTTCAGTATGTGGTAAGACACATTAATGTCCGCTGTTATCAACGAGGTGGAACACCACGAATTGAGGACAAACCAATCCGGTGTTACGTATCTTAAAGCAACACCAAAGAACTTTCCCTCTGTCGCACGCACGCTATTTGTTTATCCAGCACCGGCTTTGCAAATAATGATGTCCACAGACAAGGTAGAATATGTTGCACGATTTATGAAAGTATGATGTATTGCGACATCAGATGCAAGTCAAATTTGTAGTTTCTTATGTCTCATTCCATCGAACTACAGATCCGCTATACCCGATCTGGCAAACTTACATAGTGCGGTTATAGCCGATAGAGGGCCGCAAAGCGAATGCAGAAGTGCCGTTCACCCTGTTACGAGTTGATGAACCACTGCAACGATTTTGGAAACATTATCTTAAGGTACAAAAAACTCTTTGGTGTTGCTTCAATGGGATGCACGTTAACTGGGGATAAACAATTAGCACGTTATCACAAGCAGGTAGTTTACCTTATTTGCTGCAGATGTGACTCTGATTCAATAAACAGGTCTGTGCAAATATGGTGTTGATGTGTCCATAACAAAATCTAACCATATTTCGAGGATTAATTGAAGACGGGACCAAGTGCTGCAGATCCAAGTTCCCATGCAACTTGGGAGAGTGGCTAGCCTGTTAAGCAGCTCATGTTGGGGAGGTGGAGAGCTAGCTTCGCTTCGGTAGGCCGATGGCCTACTTATTATTTTGAATGGCTGCTTTAGAAGAAAGAGTTCAAATAAACATGATACAAGTGTATTGAAAAGAAACCACTAGATCTGTCCGAGTTTAAACCCATACCACGCACGACATATCTGCATGGCAGGCAGACGCTATCAAGAGCAATTGCAGACGTGATTTGTCTTGCACTAGACTTTATCAGTGCCCGCTTAGGCTATACTTAATTTAAATATGGGCAATGTAGTAGGCCTAATATTGGTGATTTTGAGACTGCATAGCCTACACAGCAGGGCATAGTTTTTAATCGGCACATGATTTGATCTTTAGAAGACATTGGCTATCTCTTGTTCAGCCATCAATAATGCATCACAGTAGGCTATTATTGCGTTTGTTGAAAAAAATATTGTTCATTATTTCTGTGAACAGTCTTCTATCCCAAGTTAAACATGGCAAGGTAGCCTGTGCCTAAAAGCTGAAAGTATTCTTGTTGTGTGTAAGGTGATACGTGATTGAAGGTGTAGCCTATTTGCGCGTCTTCCAATAGTATGAGTGTGCGAGTTCAGTTCCTGCAAGGTATAATTTTTTGCGTAGGCTTATGTTGTCGTTTCAACAGTGGAAACCAGGTTTAGTTATGTTTTTGTGTGTAGTTATGAACACAAATAAAGGGAACATTTTCGTACACACTCAGATTTCTTTACTGAAAAGTAGCAGCCTATCCAAAGTTATGCAAAGTTAGGCCTATGTCTGTTAACGTTTCACACGGTCAGGATATCGGATGTCACTTCTACAAGTACCCCAGGCATATATTTGAACCTTTTTGAGCTCTTTAGTTATTTAGTTACTTAGGCTACTTGCAAAGGAAGCATTATAGCATTCGTATAACCGGCTTATTGTCATACAGAATGGACACTATAAAATTCAAAATACACAATTAGCATAGCATTAGCATCCCCACTACTTTTACAGTTTTTGTGTAGCAGCATTTTGGGTATCTGCTGGAAACAATAACACTCAATAGCCAGCTTCAGACCGTCAAGCCAGGCCAGGCCAGGGTAATTTGAGGGGCCACCTGGTGGTAGTCCAGGCTACAAGCCTCATTGGCCTGAGACGTTTGTGTTCAGACTGTCAGGCCATTAGTCTCTCCGCATTACACCTCGACACGCCCTCGCTTGTGAAAACGTCACCAATACCACCCATTTTCAAACAGGATAAGCAGAAAGTCGCGTACAGTATATCTTTCCTATATGCTATCGAAGTCAGTCACCTATTTCTGTCCTTTTACGTGTGTGTGCCACTTAATAGCCTATTCATTTCTATACAAACCAAGACGGCGTATTCTTAAAGAAACTCAAGCACACACAACATACGTGTATCTAAATGAGCTATGTAGCATAAATTACATTTTACCGTGACTCGAAGAGCTGTAAACAGTGTTGTAAGGCTGTGTGTACAAATCCGCTTGGAGCTCCAGTGGAATTTTGATTTCACAAAGATGTGCCACGTGAGTGGCCACCATAGACTGTAAAAAATTGCAACCCACCAGCCCAGCACCAAACTCCAGCGCACAGTAAAGAAAATAGGATTTTGAAAGCAGTAGATGCTCCTGCTAAGAACCAAACCAGACTTTGTTTAAATCTACACATCTATGGCTACTGGAAAATGTAAGGTTGATTTATCAAATGCTATTTTGAAGTATTAAAAAACATCTTTATTTTAGAATTTCTGAATGAAAGGGGCTGAAACTGAAATTGGAGCTTTTACGATAGTTCTTTAAGTAGCCTAGCCTAGGGTATTCCACACTATCGATGGCATAAAACACACTGGCAGGAATAATTTAGTGGGACGCTTGTCTATGTTAATTAACTTCACTTTTAATTTTAGTCTACTGTGATACATGGCGACCTCTGGACAGAGTTAGCCTACTGACAGGCAAACATCTTTAATACGGACGTAACCGCTATCTCTAAACTCGGTGTACTAGCAAATACTGCTGTTTTCATAGCCATTCCATTCTATCATGTTTCTCGACTTCACACACAACAACGTTCTCCGTTGAAACTATAGCTCATCTAACCTGAGCAAGTATACACTTGGTGGCTGACGTGTGTGTGTGTGTGTGTGTGTGTGTGGCATATACTTGGTGGCTGACGTGTGTGTGTGTGTGTGTGGCATACACTTGGTGGCTGACGTGTGTGTGTGTGTGTGTGTGTGTGGCATACACTTGGTGGCTGGTGTGTTACTGTAGCTCAGCAATTTACCATGCTAGTTGGGGGAAACAACATTAGTTGTACACAAACTAGTTGTACACAAACAACATAGAGGGATGTCACTCTTAAAGGAGCCACACCACTTTTACAAGTCTACAGTCTTATGATGACTTAGCGAGAGATAATGTGGAGGTGCAAAATAGTCTTGTTGATTTATTTGTTTAATTGAAATGTGGAGACATTTTGGTTTGAAATAGCCTGTTATAACATATTTTATTTCATACTCATTATTATTTATGTTTTAAGGTTATTGTAACAACCAGTGAGCAAGTGAGGAAAATAAAACCGGTGTTCAGATTCATTGCATTTTTATGCTTAATAGTTATTTTTGCGGTAGAAATATTGGTATCGGCAAATACACAAATGGAAATACTCATACTTGGTTTAATTTGTTTTTTTAATTGTTGCATCCCTAGACTAAAACATTTCAAAATGCACCTGTATTGCTTTTTACATTTTATGACTTTCAGTCAAATAAAATACTTTTTTTCCAGTCATATATTTCATCATTGAATATTTCTTAAAAATAGTGTTAAAATATCATCTCGTCTTGTTTTCATGACCACAATATTGTGTATCGTTTCATCTCATGGGCTGAATCTGTCATCACACCCCTAACCAACACACAATTACACCAACACACCTGACCACACCCACACATCAACACACACATATTACACATACCAGAAAACCTGACCAGAAACACACACATTACGTACACCAACACACAGACAAACACATTATGTTCACCAACACACACCATATTACTGTATACACACTCTGCTCCGCAGGGGAGCAGGGTCTGCTTTGGAGTGGGTTCAGCTGTGTTCCAGGGGTATTTTCATCCCAAAGGCCAAGGGAACTTTATCAGGATGTATAGTACCCTGGATCCATGAAATAACTGGCCTTTAAAAATATATTTTTTTTACATAGGAGTATGAATACTTATGCAACCTGTATTTTAATGAAGAACATTTATTTATTTACGACACATTATTCATTCACAAAGAAAATTGGTGTCCTTAAAGGTTGGATTTTTCCTCATTTTTTAAATTAAGGCATTAAGATCCATTTCCAAAAGATGATTTTTTTTATTAAAAACCCACCATTTGAATTTATACCATTTCTGTCATTTTAATAAATGCTTTACAGTAAATCTATCAAAGCTTTACAGTAAATCTCAGCAGTGGTTCTGTAGAGAGTGAGACGGGTTCAGCAGTAGTTCTGTAGAGAGTGAGACAGGTTCAGCAGTAGTTCTGTATTAGAGAGTAAGAAATGTTTACATCTGGACTACTCTAAACCCATGACCCAGATACCAGCCAGTGTGTGTGTGTAAATACAGCTGTGTCCCCTCCCCAACCTCTGGCCTTTCAGAATGACCAAATAAAAAGAGGCAGACAGGTAAAACAGCACACACACACACAAAATCAACAATACATACACGCAATCACATGTGCATCATTTCTGCACACACACACACACATAAACAGCTGCAGAATCTGGAAAACAGTTGCCACTGTCTCAGCGCTAAGCAACAGCTACTACTCCACCTGAGGGGTGTGTGTGTGCTTATATGTGTGTGGCTGTGTGTATGTGCTTATACTTGCAAGTGTATCTGTGTGGCTGTGTGTGTATATGTGCTTATACTGTGTGTGTGTCCTGAAGTGAGAGGTTAATTTGTTCTGCTTGGAGAACAGGTGCACAAGACAGGAAATTGAAACACACACACACACACACACACACACACACACACACAGCTCCCATTGTATTACTTTTATTGCTGTACACAAACACACATGTTGTCCAAATCCTTCGAAGCCCAAAAACCCACATTATTAAGGCAAAAAGGTATAAAAACATCAAACAATCAAAATAATCACAGCTTTACAAAATCATTTCCCTTCAAAAACATTATGTGGTGGCACGTTCGGTTCGAATAAGACAATACAATCTATCCAATTAAGGGAATAAAAAGGCACTTCTGCCGCAGGTCTACAAAAGGGTGGGGTTGGGGGTGGGGTTGGGGGTGGGGTGGGGGGGCAATTTCCCACACAGATCTCAGGGCCAGACCAGTTTCTGGGGAGACTGAGATTTTAACTGGCCAAGAGTCAAATGAGGCTCAACAGCAAGAACTTCAACATAAAACACCAAATACAGTAAAGTACCGTAAATAAACTTAATCATAAAACACTTAATACAGTACTCTAAATAAACAGCTGCTTCCGAACAACACACATTCTCTCACACACACTCACACACATACATTCTTCCTCATCGACGTCAACATGAGGATGCAACATCGGACTCACCTCAACACACCCTCTCTCTGTCACACACACACCTACTTCACAAGCCTTCATGTAAGGATTTATACACACCAACACATTGCCTCCCCGCCCCCCCCCCCACACACACTAGGGTGATCAGTTGATGATGCAACTAATTAGTGTTTTCTGTAACCTAGTCCTGCACACACACACACTCAACAATAGTGTATGTGCATGAGTGTCTGTATCTGTGTGTGTGTGTGTGTGTGTGTGTGTGTGTGTGTGTGTGTGTGTGTGCAGCATGTTTGAGTGTGTGTGTATGCAGCATGTTTGAGTGTGTGTGTGTGTGTGTGTGTGTGTCGGTGGGAGGATGTATGCAGCATGTTTGAGTGCGTGTGCGTCCTGCTCTCCCTCTCCTGTCTACACGTACATGGCAGTGGACATGAAGCTGCCCCCTCGGTCCAGTGCGGGGGGGTTGGCAGCCTCCTCTCTAGGGTGGGGGGGCTCATATGGAGGCAGGGCCTCGTCTCCCGCTGGCTCCTCCCAGTTGGACGCTGCCCCACTGTCATTGGACAGGTTTTGGGGCTCCTCCTCCTTGTCATGGTAGGCATCCAGATCCTGGGGGACAACAGGAAGTGACATCATCAGAGGTCGGGTCACTCAGGGATTAGATGAAATATCCGCTCTGTTACGTGAGGTATAAATGCCTTTGTGTGTGTGAGCGTGTGTGTATGTGTGTGTGTGTGTGTAGGTATGTATGGGTGTGTGTAAGTATGTATGAGTGTATGGGTGTGTGTGTGTGTGTGGTATTCATCACATCCCACAGGGACCGAGTGACAGAGAGAAGGAGAGATGGAGAGAAAAAAAGAGAGATGAAGAGAGAGATGGAGAGATGAAGAGAGATGGAGAGAAAAAAAGAGATGAAGAGAGAGAGAGATGGAGAGATGAAGAGAGAGATGGAGAGAGAGATTGTTTGGTCTGTTTTTTTCTGTTTCTTTTTGTTTCTTTTTTCTCATAAATAGTGCATCTTATAACGACTACCACACACACACGCACGCACGCATACACACACACACACACACACACACACACACACACACACGCAGTGGGGTCGTTATTAGGCCTGGGCATTCAGGGCTATAGCATTGCGCATGTAGCCTATTCGCTTTGAATGACGTGAAAGTAAGACATTAAAAAGTAAACAAAAGTTTAGGTTGCTTTTGACATACCACTGGTAGGCGTACAATGAAACAAAACTGGTGCCCTACTGATTCTGTTGTCTCTGAAAGTTTGGGTAATTGACTGATTTAACTACTACTTTAGGCTACACCTGCTTTTAAAAGGCGGAACATTTTCACTGCAAAACGTGTGCCTATCCACTCCTATATATAGCCTATCCACTCTTGTGATATACTGTAGCCTATCCACTCTTGTGAGCCGTCATGTAGCCTACCCACTCTTGTGATATAGCCTATCCACTCTTGTGAGCTGTCATGTAGCCTACCCACTCTTGTGATATAGCCTATCCACTCTTGTGAGCTGTCATGTAGCCTATCCACTCTTGTGTTCTGTCATGTAGCCTATCCACTCTTGTGATATAGCCTATCCACTCTTGTGAGCTGTCATATAGCCTATCCACTCTTGTGAGCTGTCATGTAGCCTATCCACTCTTGTGATATAGCCTATCCACTCTTGTGAGCTGTCATATAGCCTCAGCTCAGCCAGGTTCGCTTGTGCAGTCAGGATGTATGAATGTGAACGAAAATATGCACTTCCCCAGCAGCACTAGACCGTCTTAAATATGCCCTTCTCCAGCAGCACTAGACCGCCTTAAATAAACAAGGCTAGTTACATGGTGGAACGAGCCGAACAACATGAACATAAACAAGGCTAGTTACATGGTGGAACGCGCCAAACAGATTTCTATTGATTTCATTGGTGATGAAATGTCTGAGCTTGGCGAAGCCCCCGATGTTGAGACATCCTAATGACGCCCCTGCACACACACACACACACACACACACAATTTTTCATTAATAGTGTATCTTATAAAATGTCAATAATAAATGCCTGCTACAGCATATCAGCCTCGTAGCTTCATGCTATTAAAGCATTTGATTTAACTTGAGGGGGAAAGAGATGAACATATGTTTCTAAGTGCTGGTTTTCGTGTTCTTAGTGCTGGTTTTTGTGTTCTAAGTTCTCACCGTCACTGGCTCCATGTTCTGTCTCTCATAGTTCATATAATCCAGAGGATGCTCAGAACCGCCATCATGACCCGTGTTCACCTGAATAAGAGGACAAACACACACACAAACAGGACACAACTCATCAGGACTGAATAACCCTTTCTACTACCCACAGATGCAGACCACACTCACACACACACACAGTCACGTGCACACACCCACACACACCAGACAATACCACATTCATGCACACACACACCAGAAAGTACTACTACACACATGCATACCACACACACCACACAGTAACACTCACCACACAGTACAACACACACCTCACAGTACCACACACACTACACATACATCACACAGTACCCCCTCCCCCCCACATCATCAGAAAGTACCACATGCATGCACACACACAGTACCCCCCCCCCACACACACACACCACACACATGAACACACCACCCAGTGCATACTTGTGTACTAACTCTGATCTCCATACTTATGTACATACTTATGTAGTATCTCTGAGCTGCATACTTGGGTACTAACTCTGGGCTGCATACTTGTGTACTAACTCTCAGCTGCATACTTGAGTACTAACTCTGAGCTGCGTACTTGTGTACTAACTCTTAGCTGCATACTTGTGTACTAACTCTGAGCTGCATACTTGTGTACTAACTCTGAGCTGTGTATACATTTGTACTAACTTTGAGCTGCATACTTGTGTACTAACTCTGGGATGCATACTTGTGTACTAACTCCCAGCTGCATACTTGTGTACTAACTCCCAGCTGCATACTTGTGTACTAACTCCCAGCTGCATACTTGTGTACTAACTCTGAGCTGCATACTGTACTTGTGTACTAACTCTAAGCTGCATACTTGTGTACTAACTCTGGGCTGCATACTTGTGCACTAACTCTGAGCTGCATACTTGTGCACTAACTCTGAGCTGCGTATAGCTGAGTACTCACCGGCTGAAAGGAGGCGTTGTTTTTCTTTGGAGGTGGGGGCTTATGGGATGGTGGACCACTGCAATACACACAGTTTGACCTTCAGTGAGTGTGTATATCTCTTGGAGAGTGTGTGTTTGTGGGTGTATCTGTCAGTGAGTGTGTGTATCTCTTGCACTGGATAAGTGTCGAGTTCACTCGGGTGAGCGTATGTCTGAAGAACAAAGGTAGTTTCACATCTATCTCTTTTAAGTAGCCTACAACAAGTTGGTAAACTACCACCATTGCAGCAATAACTTAAGCTATTGATAAAATCACACGTGATCAAAGTGCTATGTTAGCCTATTCACATAGCCTTTAGGGTTTAGGCTACCACTTAGATGAAAAAGACGTGCTAGAAGAAAAGACGGTCTTAAAAGGGCAACTTGTGGTACCCAGGATCTTCTTATTTTGAGTACATCTTGGGGACGGACAGGCTACGTGTTGCCCTTTAAGGACGTATAAAAAAGGCTACGTGTTGCCCTTTTCAGGACACATAAAATGGGCTACATGTTTACAGACATTGGATGGGTTGCACCAACAAGGTTTAAATTAATCTTGGTTTAGGCCTAATCAAGGATTTGTAGATCTAGGTTTAAATTTAATTCGAGCTATGTTGTACCTCTTCATTTTAAGCATGGTTTAACAAATCCACAATTAAAACCTTAACCTGTGATTAACAACCTTGAGTGGTTGGTTGCACCAACAAGGATTAAGTTTTAACCAGCACCAAACTTTAAACCTAGTTTAAAGATAATCGGGTCACTGCCATGTTTAATTGCATACATGATTTTTAAAATTTAATCTTATTACAGATTACTAGTTTAATCGGTATCGTAAACGTGCTAATTACCAACCATTTCGAAGATTCTAAAATAACAATGTTTTTTAATACTTCAAAATAACATTTGCTAAATGAACCTTACATTTTTCAGTAGCCATAGGTGTATAGATTTGAAGGAAATCTAGTTTGGTTCTTACCGGGGCTTTTACTGCCTGAAATATCTGATTTTGTTTACCATGCTCGGAGTTTAGTGCTGGGCGCCTATTCCCAACTAGCCTAGAAATCTAGACGCGCCCCTAGCGGCAGCAAATTACATTTGCTGCCAGGGCTAGTCTAGCAACTCTCCGTTGACTTGTAAGCTCTAGAAATCGAAACTAAATCTGGCATTGAAATCGTGTATAGATTCGTTTGTTGGGCTTAACATAATGATTGATGGCAGAGTTGCAACGGTTTGGCTTGAATTCCCTGCTACTTGAAAACAAATATCCTATTGCGTTCTATTGCGTGCAGAGGGAATTTGAAAGACAACTGATTATCCCGACCCTCGGACTGAGCACTGCGAACGGTGAGTGCCCAGACCCTACATTTTAATGTGGGTCTGGCTCGCCAGGCTAATTCCCAACCTTTCTCACGGCACATCAGCAGTTAGCTCGAGAATTCTCGTAGCAATTCAAAATTCCACTGGAGCTCCAAGCGGATTTGTACAACCTTACAACACTGTTTACAGCTCTTCGAGTCACGGTAAAATGTGATTTTTTGGTACATAGCTAATTTAGATAAACTTATGGTGTGGGTGCTTGCGTTTCTTTAGGAATCCGCCGTCTTGGTTTGTATAGAAATGAATATTAAGTGACACATACACGTAAGAGGTTGGACATACGTGACTGTTGGTAATATGTGACGTTCCGATACCTCCTTTAAAATTCCTCATAAAACTCCACAGGGTCTCTTATTCCCTTTGTGGAACTCGATTTTCTTCAATCCATCTAATGCTGCCATTTTTAGAAATGGAAACCACCTCAGCAGCAGGTTTAAATGAATCCCTAACTGAAATTCAAATCTGAGTTTACAGCAGTTTGAGTAACAGGATTACAATGAATCCAGGTTTCTGTGAACATTTAAAAGAAGATTAAAACGATGGATGAACCTTGATCTAATCCAGGTTAAAACTTAATTCTTGTTGGTGCCACCCACACCCACCCATATTAGCCTTATTAATCATCATTATTGATTGACAGCCTATATTGTGCGTCAACCGTGGCTCCTCGCCCAACTTTAACCACCAGAAGTTTTTAGTCCAGGCGTGTCCCACCCGTGCTGTCCGTGCATGACAATCACGTCTGAACACTCGACTGCGTTTACTCGTCATTGTCCAGAGGTCATGTCTGAAAACAGCTTTGGTGTGTGTGCGTGTGTGTGTGTGTGTGTGTGTATATGTGTGTGAGACTCACTCTGCATTCTTGGCCTGTCGGTGCTTCCGGATGAGAACGACTGCCGTGGCAATAAAAGCCAGCAGGATGATGACCCCGAGAATTCCGCCGATGATGGAGCCCGTGGTCGCTCCCTTCACTGGGAGACGGATGGCTACGAGAGAGAGAAATAGAGAGAGAGAGAGAGAGAGAGAGAAGGAGAGGGAGGGAAGACAAAGTAATATTTAAACTGATGTTTTTTATTTGAGTGAGTCAAAATACTCTAAACATATGATAGATACACACACACACACACACACACACACGCACACACAAACACGTACACACACACCCCCCCCTCTCCTTCTGTCTCTTATGTCAAGGGCTCCTCTCAGAGTTCCGTTAAGGTGCTCATCAGTAGTGTAATCAATCCAATGGGTTACCATTGGTTACCGCTGGGATGCAGTCACCACGGAGACAAAAGCAGTAATGAAGCAGACTCTTTACACAGAGGAGACACCATGCAGGGACACTGATTTGAGCTGTGTGTGTGCGTGTGTGTTGTGTTGTGTGTGCATGTGTGTGTGTGTGTGACAGGAGCCATGAGCAATGTACTAATGCTGTGAGATCAGTAATGAACAGCAAGGCCAGATCTGATTGGCACAAACACACAAACACGGTACATGGACTAGCAGACACACACACACACACACACACACCAGCAGTGATTAAACACACACAAACCAGGGCTGATTAAACACACACACACACCACCTTTTTCTAAAACAGACATACACATACGTACACACACACACAAACACAGCAGCTCTGGTTAAATCCTCCAGTCCAGCCTACACTTCAGTCAGAGATCCTGAGGTGCTGCTATTCCACTCATGACCACAGGAGGACAGTAGAGCTCTGTCCTTCACTGAGGCTGACCACACAGAACACACAGAACCACCGTTCTTCTCCTCTCTATATCACACCACAGTTTCTCTCTCTCTCTCTCTCTATGCTATGCATCTTGGGTATATTTTGAACGGAAGGCTGACTGAGTGTGTGTGAATCTGAGTCTTTTTCCAGACACAGTACACAGACACACACACCCACACACACCAACACACACACACACACACACACCTTGTCTTTCTCTCCCCTCCATTCTCATACGAGTTAATCTTGAAATTCTCTTTCTGTCTCCTCTCTGTCTCTCCATCTCTCTCTGTCTCCATCTCTCTTTCTCCATCTCTCTCTCTCCCTCCATTTCTCTCATTCTCTTTCTCTCTCCATCTCTCTTTCCATCTCTCTCTCCATCTCTCCCTCTCCATCTCTCTTTCTCTCTCCATCTCTCTCTTGTTCTCCTTCTCATATTCATATTCAAGTTGTTGCTATCAGAGGAGTATGATAAACCACAAATAAATTTAAAGAGCAACAGAAGAAGCAGCATGGTGTGTGTGTGTGTGTTTTTTGACACATTTCACCAAGTACGGCTATTTTCTTTCTCTCTTTGTCTCCATCTCTTCATCCTGTTCTCTCTCTTTCCGTCCTGTTAACTCTGTGTGTGTGTGTGTGTGTCTCCTGTTCTCTCTCTCTCAGTAATTTGGTGATGCATGAAGGCTGTGGATGTCTGCCACCTCTTCTCTAATGAAATATCTCAGAGCACACACACACACAACACACACACACCGACCACTGCCATCTCATTCCTATCCTCAGTTATGTCCCCTATGTCCCTCACACACACACACACACACACACACACGCACACACACACACACACACACACACACACACACACAGAGCCACATCACTCACAAACAAGCCACACTTTTCACTTCACACATACATACACATACACCACAATTCTCACTTTGCACACACTCAGATTCAAACCAGTGTGCATGTGTGTGTGTATGTGAATGTGTATGTGTGTGTGTGAGAGAGTGAGTGAGTGAGTGTGTGAGTGAGAAGTTTTCTCAGGTGTGTGTCTTTCATATATGTATAACTGTCCTTGTTTGTGTGTTTGTGTTTGTGTGAAGTAACATTTGTTGTATGAGTGTGTGTGTGTGTGTGTGTGTAGATGACCATAGATATATACACTAGATGTCGCCTTGACTACTGCTGTTCATTGGAACGAATGCGTCAATCGAGACGCCATCTTGCTTCAGTGATCCACTCCTCTATAATGCATTAGCGTCAATCTGGGCAAAGATCTAGCGAAAATAAAATCACCATAAATCGTCAAAATCTCAAGCAATTATCTAATTTTTTGGGTTGTTCCAACTGACAGGCATGTATTTATGGTTGAGTCTACAGAAAACTAAGTTTAAGACGATAATAAAGATACATTTTACCCGTCTAGCCCCATAGACTCCCATTCATTCTGCACTAGCTAGCGGCGGCCCCTAGAGGAACAATGAGTAAACTGCAACCAGGTTCGATACAATGAAAGTAAACAGGCTCTTCGTAGACAGGCTCTGGTTGAGGCCACATACCCCTCGTCTCGTTTACTCATGTAAGTTGTAATCTCACCAGAAGTTGCTGTAGATCTGTAGAACATTTACCTCTGCTACTACATAGGCTACGCCAGTCGTTACTTTTATATGCATGGGTCAGTGCCATGGGCAAACGAGATGTAGCTGAATTCATAAATGACAAAACCATGAGAAAGGTGATTTTCTTACGTTTCAACAACAAAGAAGCCGATCTGCCATCATTGTGAGAAGTTCCCAAATTTGTCGCTAATCGCTAAAAAGGTTTTCTATCGCTGGGGATGGCCAAACGTCGCTAAATAGGTAACGCTGACAATACAGGAGAACTAGTTTAGCGATTCAGGTCCCTGTACAAAGATGGCGGCGGTGTTGACGCATGCTGAGAAGCAGAAGGCGACATCTAGTGTATATATCTATGGTAGATGACTAGCACTTGTATTATGTGTGAAGTGAGGTGTGTGTGTGTGTGTGTGTGTGTGTGTGTGTGTGTGTGTGTGTGTGTGTGTGTGTATGTTCTTAAATGTGTGTGGCTTGTGCACACACACTCACACACACACACACGTTATCTTGTATGACAATGTGTGAGTCGATGTAGAGAGGTTAGTGAGCAGTGAAATGATCCTGTCTGCTCAACAATCTTCACACACACATATACAAACACACACACACACATACTGTACACACACACACACACACACACACACACACACACACACAGTTCCTTCGTTTGTGTTTTAGGAACAGGAGATGAGAAGACCAAAAGTGGCCAAAAAGGGATGGAGAGAGGGAGAGAGAGGGAGGAGGGAGAGAAAGACGACATGCATGGAGAGGGGGGGGAGAGAGAAAGACGAGAGAAAGACGACATGCATGGAGAGGGGGGGGGGACACGCATGGCTGAGGATGACGGGCAGATTTAGGAATCGAGGAGCAGGTGAAGAGAGAGAGATAGTCAAGTGATATGCGCTGAGAAACTAAAAAAGAAAGAAAGAAAGCAAGCCCTGTCTCCATCAGCAGCAGATTTAGAGTAGCTACACTGCACGCCATCTCTCCCTCTCTCCATTCCACTCTCTCTCTGTATCCCTCCATTCTCCTTTATCTCTCTCTCTCCATTCCACTCTATCCCTCTCTCTCTCTCTCACTTCATTCCCCTCTATCACTTCATTTCTCTCACACATCCATTTTCAGTCCCTTTCTCCACCTTCAATCAATAAAATGTGATAAGAGACAGCTAGCCACGCACACGCACACGCACACACACATACACGTAGATGACCTGTCTGTCCATTTCCTGTGCTGATGAGACCTCAGGGGAGAGGAGAGGAAATTAAGTCAGAAAATCCTCAAAAAAAAACCAGGCGGAAATCCTCACTGCACACCCCCACCTGTGTGTGTGTGTGAGTGTGTATGTGAGAGTGAGAGAGATAGTGAGAGTGTATGTGTGTGTGTGTGTGTGTGTGTGTGTGTGTGTGAGTGAGAGTGTGAGAGAGAGAGTGTAAGTGAGTGTATGTGTGTGTGAGTGAGAGTGAGAGAGTGTAAGTGAGTGTATGTGTGTGTGTGTCTGTGTGTGTGTGTTTGTGTGAGTGAGAGTGTGTATGTGTGTGTGTGTGTGTGAGAGAGAGCAGGTCCTCCAGCTCCACTGTAAAAGGGATTTGATTGCCAGTGTTGCAGAGTGTGACATCAGGGAGGAGCCATGACCCAGTGACAGAGAGAGGGGGGAGTGTGTGTGTGTGTGTATGTGTGTGTGTGTGTGTGTGTGTGTGTGTGTGTGTGTGTGTGTGTGAGAGAGAAAGAGAGAGAGAGAGAGGGGAGGGAATGCGTGTGTGTGTGTGTGTGTGAGAATGAAAGTGTGTGTGTGAGAACGAGAGAAAGAGAGAGAGTGAGTATGTGTGATGTCACCACTGACAACATGAGGCTCCAGAGCTGCAATCAACAGACACACACCTCAGACGGAACCGACAGACACACACTTCAGACGGAACCGACAGACACACACTTCAGACGGAACTGACAGACACACACTTCAGACGGAACCGACAGACACACACTTCAGACGGAATCGACACACACTTCAGACTAAAGCAACAGACACACACTTCAGACGGAACCGACAAACACAATTCAGACGGAACCGACAAACACACTTCAGACCAAATCAACAGACACACACTTCAGACAGAACCGACAAACACACACTTCAGACGGAACCGACAGTGACGACGAGCCACCAACGGGGCAACTCGGGTAGTAAAATCTTCGCCCAGTTTCCCACCTCTTATTCCCACATGAGGTGACGTGAACGATGATGTTTTTCCCATGCGCATGAATGCACCGACACTAGCCACCTCCCGTTGGTGAATATTTCCTCTTGTATACAGTTAGGAACAAAACTATTCATCCCCCTGGCAAATATTGATTAAATGTTGATTTTCTCTTCACCAATATGTTCTTTCTGACTGAAAATGACACTGCCACATGCAAATAGGTTGTAAGACAATGTGGTAGAAACACAAGCATTTCCCTCTTTTTTTATGAAAAATGGCATGTCCAAAATTATTTACACCCTTTTTAAATAATCAGTGGAAACATCCATGTCTCCACAATGATTCTAGACCACACACTTTTAGCAGCAATCCAGGTTTTGAGGCAGGAACGATCCTTTGCCATCACTCTGGCCTTGAGCCCACTTTTTGACAGATTGAGGTCTGCACTCTGGCTGGGTCACTCTAAAATGTTCTCTGTAAGCCATTTCTTGCCTTGTGTGGCTGTATGTTTTGGATCATTGTGTGGTTTAATGGTCCGATGCCAACTATTGGGGCAGGTCTCTCGGCAGACTGCCTGATCTTTTCCTCCATAATCTTAATGTAGTTTTAGTGTTACCGTTTACTTTGAGAGGAGCAGAATAGAACTGGTCAATATATGTGCGTCAGATGTACAGTATGTTGACAAAATGTTCAATGTGTGATATCACAAAATATATACATAAATATATAAATAAATTATATTTACATAAGCCACCATGTTGCCTGGCTCTCCTATCAAATAGGTTAGGCTTACATAAGACGCAACCAACTCAATGAATAAGGTCTCAATTTATTTTTCATTCAACAGGTTTTTTTTTTTTATTGCATTCCATTCCATTCATTCCACAGTGTGTACTGTCCAATCAATAAATCACTCCATAAAACCTTAAGGCACCCAACAACGAGGTTAAGAACGGAAGGCACTGAACAGTACTAAACTACAACAAACTAACTATTCTGCAGCTCCAACTTCAATTTCTCTTTCTGGAGCTGCAAAACTTCAATTTCGAGCAGCAATTTCCTCCCTTCCAGTTGAAGACGTTGGTATTGCTCGTCTAGCACCCTGGACATAGTTGTTGCTCTTGGTACTGAGGGGAAACCAGCTGTAGCTGCCTCTTCCTGTCCACCCCCTGTCCTCCCTCCTGCTCCCTGCCACTCCTTCCCCACTGTCCTGCTCTGGTCATCACCACCACACACACATGGGGTTGCTAAGGAAAATAAACACAGACAGCACTAATGTTACCATATGAATGCAGATATCCACATTACACAGCGTCCTCGTAGGCTGAGCTGTATTGTTGATTCACGAGCTAGCAAGCTTATCGGTTTACATTAGAACATTTCAACTTGGCTTTATTAGCATATCAAATGTACGGTCATGAGACAAAACTTTTCTTTCTAATTAATATCTTTAAGTCACATTAAATATGAATAGCCTAATGTTACCTGTATTCTCCTCTTAGCTGTCCTTGGTCTGTCCCTCTTGACGTGAGGTAACGTAAACTATGCAGTAGGCCTATACATGGGTAAAACTCCCTCCCGCCTGCCTTAAAGGGGTATTAATGCTGCGGTCCAGTCGTCTAAAGGGCTCTTCTTACGAGTAGTAAAAATGACCGAAAAACAAGAAGTTACACAAAATGACGCACGCCACCCTAAAGTTGTCTGACGAGAAGCGATCTCGTACAAATCAAAGGACCCCCAGTTCATACAGAGTTCTTACCACAAGGAAGTTACGTCATTTCAAGTGGCAGGTTGTCAAAACGTACAACAGGAATGCACAATTACAGCTTGTCACAACATACAACAGGAACGCACGATTACAGGTTGTCACAACGTACAACAGGAACGCACGATTACAGTCGCCGTTTCCAACCTAGCGCACACCAGTGTGACGTCAAAATGACATTGATCCCTTTGGCACACAACGAATTTCAGCCTCGCGCAGACAGCTCCTTCACAGGTGTATCCTTTCGGTGTGTGGTTGCGTCTGGATCAGAAGCAGGACGGACTAGCTAGAGGCCAAGATCAGGTTCATTCATAAATCATTAGGACAACACATCGGCATTTCATATAGCCTAGCCCACATCTTAAATAAACTGCGAGTCATTTAAATAACATTACTGTAGTCATGAAATTTGAATTGTCAGTTTGAGAAGATAGGGAAGTTACCAGCGAGAGTTGAAGTTCGGAGGACTGATTTTTTACAGTTGTGAACTTTTAATAAGTCAGCTGGAGAAGTTAACAAATTTACCAGCGAGAGTTGTAACACGGGGAATTAACAAAAAAGAAGGACCCAGGGACATGACAATAATCCAGCAAAAGGTAATAAAGAGATTTATTTTCAAGACCTAAAAAAAAATCTCTTTCCCCTTAGGAAATGACACATACAGTACTCATCTCTCACTGCCAGCCAGATAGCCGCACACACCTTGTTTGTAAACAGCAGCAACCGAGGTCTGAAGTATCATCAACCGTAACACAACCACAATACACCTCGGTAACAGATGCCGTAAGCCCATGTAAAGTAAATAAGAAGCGTCTCCATCAACGCATTCAGTGGAAGCGTGTGTGTGCACCGTAATGCTGCTGATATTTCTAATGCTGCTGCTACCATTTCTAATGCTGCTGCTGCTGCTGCTATTTCTAATGCTGCTGCTGCTACCATTGCTAATGCTGCTGCTGCTACCATTGCTAATGCTGCTGCTGCTACCATTTCTAATGCTGCTGCTACCATTTCTAATGCTGCTGCTGATATTTCTAATGCTGCTGCTGCTGCTATTTCTAATGCTGCTGCTGCTACCATTGCTAATGCTGCTGCTGCTACCATTGCTAATGCTGCTGCTGCTACCATTTCTAATGCTGCTGCTGATATTTCTAATGCTGCTGCTGCTGATATTTCTAATGCTGCTGCTGCTACCATTGCTAATGCTGCTGCTGCTACCATTGCTAATGCTGCTGCTGCTACCATTTCTAATGCTGCTGCTGCTGCTACCATTTTTGCTGCTGCTGCTGCTACCATTTCTAATGCTGCTGCTACCATTTCTAATGCTGCTGCTACTGCTGTATCAGCCCGCCTCAGTCTTAATCTGCTCTGAGTCCACACACACACACTCATGCATTTAAACCGGCTGGGGATTAAACTGCTGTCAGTGACACTGTTCCTGCTCGTGTGTGCGTGTGAGAGATGCTGATCGCGCTCTCCAGGGAGGCCGTGTGGTTTCTGCCACAGCGCGTTAGAGCTCAGGTCATTGCCACAGGAGGAAGCTGCACCCGCTCACCCTACCGCAAGGTCACTCATCCCCCTGTGTGTGTGTGTGTGTGGGGGGGGGGGGGACACAGGATTCTATGGAACACAGAGGATTCTACCAAAGATTCTTCAGATGATGAACTGCCTTAGATTTACTAATGATTTCATAGAACTTTTACAGGACTCTAATATGGAACATGTAGCCTACTATAGGGTTCTACAAGGACTCTAATATGGAACATGTAGCCTACTGTAGGGTTCTACAAGGACTCCAATATGGAACATGTAGCCTACTGTAGGGTTCTACAAGGGACTCTACTCCAACAACTAAACAACGGCATCTCTCTCTCTCTCTCAATTCAACACTGATTAAGGAAGTCGACTCTTCTCACACACACACAGACACGTACCCCATTCAGCTCTAGTTTTCAACCCTGTCTGTCTGCCTGTCTCTCTCTCTCTCTCTCTCTCTCTCTCTATCTCTATCTCTCTCTCTCATACATACACACACTTCATTTGGCGCCTGTTTTTAACCCAGCATTTCTCTTCTGAGGGTTCTTGGTGATATGCTGTGGCATTAATTGATCTTTAACGAGGCTTTGCCACACAGTGTTCCACTGTGGTTGGAGGGGGGGGGGGGGGGGAGGGGGGGTCTCCAGGGGTGAGTAAGGAGCCAGCCAATCCTATGAGTTCATGCTTATCGCCACGGAGACGGCACATACTCGCACACAGACACACACACACATAATGACAGTTTGCCATTTAGGAGGCTATGTGTGTGCATGAGGGGAGGGTGTGTGTGAAAAGAACAAACCTTGCTTGGGGGTGACCAGTAGCATTCATGACCAATGCAAGCTGCCACAACTCACTAACATGCAGAGATTATCACACACACACACACACAGATACAGAACAGTGTGTGCAAACAGGACAAGCACTGTAAACAGCATTAGAGGCCAATAATAAAATTCTATAAATAATAAACAATAACCAATCAAAAAAGGTTATCAAACACCCTTATATGGGCTGTAGGAGGCCATGCCCGCACGCAAACACACATGCATGACTTGACATTCTGTGTGTATGTTTTATGCTGTTTTGTTTGGGTAACATTTCAATATAATTTATAGGCTACAAACTAAAATTCAATGCCCCATTCAGAACAATATTAAGCTCAACATTATTCCTCATCTCTGCTGCAAGTGATCATTGTGGATCAGCCCATATGGAGTTTGCCCCACCTATATGGAGTTTGCCCCACCTATAGAGTTTGCCCCGCCTATATGAAGTACTGCTGCCTGCATCAGTCCTGCTGTCAGAGGTGGAGACTAAATATCTCTACAGCTATAAAACGTCTCTCTCTCTTGTGTGTGTGTGTGTGTGTGTGTGTGTGTGTGTGTGTGTGTGTGTGTGTCGCTGTGTGTTTCGGCATGTGTGTGTGTGTGTGTGCACGTGAGTTTGTGTGTGTGTGTGTAGGTGTATGTGTGAGAGTATCGCCGTGTGTGTGTGTGTGTGTGTGTGTGTGTGTGTGCGCGCGTCGGCGTATGTGTGTGTGTGTGTGTGTGTGTGTGTGTGTGTGTGTGTCTGAGGTTGAGTGAGTGGTGTGGCATTGGTTTCTGGTTTCGCTGTTCCGCAGGGACAATGCCATAACTCACACACAACTGAGAGAGGGATGGAGAGAGAGAGAGATACAGAGCGCAAGAGAGATGGAGTGAGTGAGAGATGGAGCGAGAGAGAGATGGAGCGAGAGAGAG
>NW_027468587.1:27299283-27314985 GCF_046254945.1 Alosa pseudoharengus
TGCTAATGTTTACCAGTGTCCCAAAGTCCTTATACTACTAACATGCTAATCCAGGGGTGGGCAACTAATTTCCCCAGGGGGCCACATGACAAACTGGGACTGTTGAGGAAGGCCGAACCCAAAATACCGAACTCAAGTCTGAACTCAATTCTGTTCAATTCTATTCTGTTCTTGTATAACATTAAATAAATCATATGGTTTTGGTTACTACTCGTAAGAACAGATGAAAATGTGAGGGAGACGCAAACTGCAATATTTCATTTATGTCCAGTATTTAATCCTCTTAAATTATCAAAAATTATTTTTTTGACATTCACATGTTTTTTTTCAGTTTTCAAAGACTGATAAAAAAAAGTAGTACAATATCTATATAATTAGCCTAGGCCATGAAAATGTGAAGGAGTCAGTACAACCATAGGTCTGTGCCACCATTTGATCAACACTCAGCAATATTTCAAAGACTATCATTAAATTAACTCTATGCAGAATTAGACTATGAAAATGTGGAGCAGACAATAGTAGGCTATGTCACTAGTTAATCAACATTCATAAAGAAAACTATTTTGAAAATGTAGGCTGTTTTTGCTTTAACTTTATACACAAAACTGTGATTGGTCAACTCACCCTGTGTGTTGAGCCGGCTGCTTCAAGCAACGTGGTAGTATCATACTAGTTCGCTAACATAAGCTTTGCAAATAAACTCTTGTTATAAAAAAAATGGTTACAATGATGGGGTTATCCGATTGTAGGCTAAACTGTCTATCTGTCAGTAACGTTTAGAAATCAACACTTTGTATCAGCAACGAGCAACAGTAGGCTAGGAGTTTGACATTCTGACAATGCGGTGGTGAGCGACGGAGACACAAAACTTTGAAAGGTTTACGCCGACGGAACTGCATTATGTCGACGCAGAAGCAAACTCTATTCACCAGCACATCAGTGAGGGTGTTTACGTCTTATGCATCCACGCACAAATGCATGAGCGTAAAAATAGCAGTAGCTTTCAAAATAAAAGCAACAATATTGATTTGCGTGCATTATCTCTATACTAGGCTCTTGACTACTGTTTTTTCACTGACCTTACGCGGGCCGGTCAGGAAACTCCCACGGGCCGGATGTGGCCCGCGGGCCGTATGTTGCCCATGTATGTGCTAATCTGTTAATGTTAACCAGTGTCCCAATGTCCTCATACAGCTAACATGCTAACCTGCTAATGTTTACCAGTGTCCTCATACAGCTAACATGCGAATCTGTTAATGTTAACCAGTGTGTCAAAGTCTTCATACAGCTAACATGCTAATCTGTTAATGTTAACCAGTGTCCCAAAGTCCTCATACAGCTAACATGCTAATTTCTTAATGTTAACTAGTGTGTCAAAGTCCTCATAAAGCTACAGTAACATGCTAATTTGTTAATGTTAACTAGTGTGTCAAAGTCCTCATACAGCTAACATGCTAACCTGCTAATGTTTACCAGTGTCCTCATACAGCTAACATGCACATTTTTTAATGTTAACCAGTATGTCAAAATCCTCATAGAGCTAACATGCTAATCTGTTAATGTTAACTAGTGTGTCAAAGTCCTCATACAGCTAACATGCTAATCTGCTAATGTTTACCAGTGTCCTCATACAGCTAACATGCGAATCTGTTAAAGGATAATTTTGGTATTTAGCACTTTGAGTCCCTTTTCTGGTTTGTTTTGGATGAACTAGAGTGGTGGACATGAGCATTTTGACGATGGGTCCTGTCTCGACTTTCTGACTCGTTTTGAATTGCCTTTGACTGGCTGTGCAAAACTGTGCAACTCACCGAGTGGTTAGTGGTGGTGCTCGTTGGTTATTAAAAACAAATATATCAGCGCAATGTATGATTTCAATCCGTGTTATTTGCTATTGTGGAGCTATTTTTCCAGATACCTCACAACCGTGTATAAACTTCCGCTCAATATTTGAGTCTGAAGCATAGGCAGTAAAAGAAGGTCTTGCGGGGGAAAGACTACAACCGTAAACAGACCCCCTTTCCGTTTCCGTAGCGCAGTGATATCAAAGAGCAATGAGTTTTCCAACAGGAATCAATGGGATTTTACAAAATGGCAAATAAAACACGACAGAAACTGTATTTCACTACGCTACTTGTTTTGGAACATCAACGAACATCAATAACCACTCGGTGAGTTGCACAGTTTTGAAAACAAACGTTAAGGGTTGTTTTTTGCCATGTTTGTGCATGCCCACAGCAAGCCAGTCAAAGGCGATTCAAAACGAGTCAGAAAGTCGAGACAGGACCCATCGTCAAAATTTGGGTGTCCACCACTCTGGTTCATCCCAAACAAACCAGAAAAGGGACTCAACGTGCTAAATACTGGAATTATCCTTTAATGTTAACTAGTGAGTCAAAGTCCTCATAAAGCGAACATGATAACAAGCTAAATGCTAACCAGCCTGCTAAGAGATGACACACACTACCCTATAGTATGTATGCTGTCATTGTGACAGATTGTACACTGTGCAGGAGATCCTTTGTGGAACTGTGAGAAGTGTCTGCTAAATTAATTCTCACAACCGGCGCAACATCATAGAATGCATTTGAACATGAATAACTGCACTGCAAAAAATCCTAGAATTCTAGAATCTAAGTGAGATAAATGGGAGCATGGCTATATTGCCACAGCTCTACGTTTCCAGCCCTGAACCCTAACCTAACCCTTAAATTGTTTGCTTATAAAGGAGACATTTTTTGATATTTTTGCACTTGATTAAAGTTTTTTTGACCTTATTTTAAATGAAAATCTTCTTGATCTATTGGCAACTCTTGCCAGATATAATTTGACAGACCAATCTTACACACACACACAACTGACACTGAGATGATGGCGTTTCTGGCTGTAAAACTGCAAAGCCAGAGAAACTAGATTCTCTCTTTCTCTAACATACACCACACCCTGCTCAGATAACAGCAACACACACACACACACACATTCCCCCAGAAGAACTGGTATACAATAAGAATCAGTATGTGTGTGTGAGTGAGTGTGTGTGAGTGTGTGTGTGATGGTTGTTATTAGAGAAGGGTGTGGTGAACAGGGACGAGGGGAGATACTGGGAAACGATGTATAATTCAGGGGTCTTGAGCAACCTCCCATCTCATGTTATATTTCTTGTTGGGTTGATATGTGTCCGTTTCTTGAGGATGGATGCATACACAGACTTTTTTTCTGCTGAAATTAATGTGGAAGCTTGGAGAGATTAATTTCTTCACAGAGCAACAGACTTATTCGTGCACACTAGTGTTCTAAACACACACACACACTCAATTATATTGCTACCACATACAAACACGATCACTGATTCACACGCTAAAACACACACACTTACTCTTTCTCTCTCTCACAAACACACACACACAAACAGGCTCACTAGCTCTCACACATGCTCACTACTCATGCTAAAACACACACAGGTTAAAACACAGACAAACACAGACACACACAAACACACACACACACACACACAGTAGAGCATGGTTTGCCTGGGTCTCACTAACACAGCTTCTGCGTGCTTAAACTGCTGTCTACTTGTGTTAGCAAAGTTTTAGCAGCAACATGAGGAGGCTCTCTCTCTCTCTGTCCCACAAACACACATATAGGCGTTATATAAAGCAACAGAGTGTGTGTGTGTCAGTAAAGGCGAAGTGATTCTGCCCTTTATGGGTGAGGAGACGAGAACGAAGGAGAAAGAGCGAGAGAGAGATGTAGAGAGGCAGTGGTCTGTGTTTATTTTCTTGTGTGTGTGTGCATGTGTGTGTGAGGAAGAGCATATGTAAACGTGTGTGTGTGTGTGTGAGCATGTATGTGTATGTCGGACATAGAGAGAGCATCTGTAAGCGTGTGCATGTGTGTGTGTGAGAGAGTGAGTGAGAGAGAGCATATGTCATTGTTTGTGTGTGTGTGTGTGTGTGTGTAGGAAGATGGCATCATCCACTCCAGCTGGCTGACTCTCCCAGCTGTTGTTCTCTCCTTCTCTCCTCTCTTTCACTCTGTCCATCTTTCCCTCCCTCATTCATCTCCATCACTATCCATCAGCTATCCCTCCCTCTGTCTCTTTCCCTACCTCCGTCTCTCTCCATCCCTTTCTCTCTCTCCCCCCCCCCCTCTCCATCTCTCCCTCTCTCTCTCCCTTTCTCTCCCTCCGTCTCCTCCCTCTCTCAGTCTCTCCCTCTGTCTCTCTCTCCCTTCCCCCCCCTCTCTCTCCTCCTCTAACTGACTCAGTGAAACAGGTCAAGTGTTACAAACTCTCCCCTCCAGCTCAACCTGCCTGAACACAACTCCGCTCACACTGCCACCACACACACAAACACACACACACAGGCTCAGCTCACACTGCCACCACACACACACACACACACACAGGCTCAGCTCACACTGCCACCGCACACACACACACACACAGGCTCAGCTCACACTGCCACCACACACACACACACACACACACACACACACACACACAGGCTCAGCTCACACTGCCACCACACACACACACACATATAGGTTCAGCTCACACTGCCCACACACAGAGTACACACACAGACACTGCCATCTCGCACAAAACACACACAGGCTCAGCTCACACTGCCACCATGCACAACACACACACACATACAGGCTCAGCTCACACTGCCACCACGCACAATACACACACAGGCTCAGCTCACACTGCCACCACACACAATACACACACACACACACACACACACACACAATACACACACGCCCAGCTCACACTGCCACCACATACACACACGCTGCTCACACACTTTTCTTGTGTTGTTGATTTTCACCTCCCTGCTTCTTATACTTAGGCTACCCTCTCACTCACACACACACACACACACATACATACATACATACAAGTTAGAAACGTGTTGTATATGGCAGTGCAGCTGTAGCGGGGGAGGTTCAAATGTGTGTGTGTGTGTGTGTTTGATGTCACGCTCTGCAGCTCTGGTAGTGACCCTCAAATTAGGTTCTGATAAGGGAAATCATCTCCCTGTAACCTGGCAACCAAGCTCCTTAGACAGAACAGCAGACAATTCACACACACACTTTTCACATCAAAACACAGTCAGCACACACACTCATTAAATCATGTGCTTGATGGTGTGCATAGGAATCTTGTGTGCTTGCTGTGAGATTGGTTTCATTCAACTTATCAAAAATAAATATTAGGAGCCAATACTGCTCAGTGTGTGTGTATGTAGACAGTTTTTACCACTGAGCAAGGATGGGCAATTGACCTCCAGGTGGCCTCGAGGACCAGTGTTGCGGAGAGGGTGGGTGGTGGTCAGATGGAGTTACTGCTCTACAAATAAACTGTTGTTTACATTACCACCCCCCCTCCCCCCACAGAGAGGCTGAGACATATTTATTTATATTTCCACTTTAACTTATTCACATTTCATGGACAGATAGCACTTGTGTCTATTTTGATTATTCTTCTGTTTATAGTGTTTAACTCTTAGCCTCTAATTGGCCACTCCATTCCCCCACCCAACCCTAACCTTAACCCTTCAGCCCTTATATAAGGTGAGTGAGTGAGTGAGTGAGTGAGTGAGTGTGTGAGTGTGTGTGTGTGTGTGTGTTCTACTAAACTTGGTAGTATAAAAAGAAGGGCTACACATATTTGTCTGCTCGGGCCCCTGGATACACACACACACACTCTCTCACTCACACACATTGTAGGAGCCAAAATTATTTATTTCAGTGTCTTTCCTTATGTATGTTGTCTGAGTCATCTCCCTCTAGTGACTGGGACATAAATCTACATATGCAGGTAAAGCTACCTGGAGGCTGTGACCGGAGCCACCAAACGCTCCACACACACACACACACACACACACACACACACACACACATACACACACACACTGGTCCTTAGTTTATCTGGCCAATCCTTATTTTAAGTTAACCTTTAGAACCTCTGGCTTTATATCTTCATTTATTTGTAATAAACCCTGCTGTGTCATCATGAAAACAGCTGTGGAGGTATGGGTCAGACACTCAAGCTCAACCACAATAGTGTTTAAGACAAGACTACGGGAATAACCACTACATACATGCACACATAAACCAACACATACATATAGACAGATGCACAACCACACACACACACACACAGCAGCTACTTCCTGTATGTGTGTTTGACTGACTGGAACTGTGTGTGTGTGTGTGTGTGTGTGTGTGTGTGTGTGTGTGTGTGTGTGTGAGAGAGAGAGAGAGAATAGAGCAGCAATGCACTCCACTGGGCTGTCAGAAGGAGTTAGATAGCCCACTCCTTCATCCAACCATCACAAACACACACACACACACGCACACATCAAATAATATCACTACACACACACACACAACTATCTCATATCACCATGGAGATGGAGAAATAGAGACACAGAGGAAGAGAGGGGACTCGCACAACGACAACGAAAACAACAACATCAACAACAACATCAACCACCACCAGGGAGGGCTGGACAGAGACATAGAAAACACAACACGCACGCACACACACGCACACGCACACGCACACGCACACGCACACGCACAGACACAGACACAGACACAGACACACACACACACACACACACACCCAGGATGGAGGTGGAGGCTGGAGTGAGACAGATAAAACAGGAGAAAATTATGAAAAGAAAGAACACAGAGAAAAGAGAGAGATGAACAGAGAGAGAGAGATGAACAGAGAGAGATGAACAGAGAGATGAACAGAGAGAGATGAACAGAGAGAAGGAGGAGAGAGAGATGAACAGAGAGAGAGATGAACAGAGAGAAGGGGGATAGAGAGAGATGAACAGAGAGAATGGGGAGAGAGATGAACAGAGAGAGAGATGAACAGAGAGAAATGAACAGAGAGATGAACAGATAGGAGGGGGAGAGAGATGAACAGAGAGAAAGATGAACAGAGAGAGATAAACAGAGAGAAGGAGGAGAGAGAGATGAACAGAGAGAAGGGGGAGAGAGAGAGATGAACAGAGAGAGAGAGAGATGAACAGAGAGAAGGGGGAGAGAGTGAGATGAACAGAGAGAGAGATGAACAGAGAGAAGGGGGAGAGAGTGAGATGAACAGAGAGAAGGGGGAGAGAGAGATGAACAGAGAGAAAGATGAACAGAGAGATGAACAGAGAGAAGGGGGAGAGAGAGATGAACAGAGAGAGAGAGAGATGAACAGAGAGAAGGGGGAGAGAGAGAATATGATCGTAGGGACACAAAACAAAAAGAAAAACTGCAGAGGGGGAGAAAGTGGTGTGTGTGTATGTGTGGGTGTGTGTGTGTGTGCATGCATCAGATGGCTGCAATGTGTGCAGACAAGGTAAGAAAGTGGAAGAAGACAAACAATTGATTCCATTTACACTCTCTCTCTCTCTCTCTCTCTCTCTCTCTCTCACACACACACACACACACACACACACACACACACACACACACACACACACACACACAAGGGTATGCAGAGATAAATGCAGAGAAGATAGGAAAATTGGAGAAACAAGTTTTGGCATTTGTCCTTATTGGGGTTCCCTCTTTCTTGTGCGAGTGTGTGTGTGTGTGTGTGAGACTGTGTGTGTGTGTGTGATCTGGGGTCTTTCATCTGCAGCTGGTTTGTTGTTGCAGGTGGCGAAGAGAGAGAGAGAGCGCTGATGCTCCCTGGGCTCCTAAACCAACACAGCTGCACACACACACATTACCACTCACACACACACATACAGTACACACACACACACACACTTCTTTTTCAAACATGCACGTGTACACGCCTCTATTCACCCCCAAATATGTGCAACATTCACATCACACACACACACACACACACACACACACACACTTTCTTTCCTGCTCAATCTCTGATAAATACGCATTCTTTCTCCTTCTCTCACACACATAAAGTAAATGTACTAGTGTATTTTTCCTCCCCTTGACTATCCTGTCACCGTCACTACTTTATAACACACACACACACACACACACACCATGCCATTTTATTTCACAGACACACACATTCAATCTTTATCTCCTTGACTTTACATTCCACACACACACAGAATAAAAATGTTCACGTGATGGAGAGAGAGAGACTCAATGAACAAACACAAACATTATTCTGAAAATAAATCTCACACACATAAATGTTTCACATCTGTATAAGTATGAGTGTGTAACAGTCCTGCATAAATGTGTGTGTGTGTGTGTGTGTGTGTGTGTGTGTGAGATAGTGAGATGTGTGTGAGGGTGTGTGTGTGTGTGTGTGAGAGAGAGAAAGATGTGTGTGAGGGTGTGTGTGTGTCCCAGGCAGGTGGCGGTGACAGCAGTGGTGGAGGGAATATGCACTTATTCTCTGCTAGACGAGTACAAGCATGCACACACACACACACACACACACACACACACACACACCTTCTTCGCTCTGCTGGACGTCACACAGAAAAGGTCACCTCACACATTTCCACACATACTCCCAGTCTCACAGAGCACACAACACACACACACACACACACACAGTTTCTTACAGAGCACACGAACACACACACACACACTCCCAGTCTCAGAGATATACACACACATACATGTACACAAACACTCACACACACACACACACACGGATCGATACTCTGCATCAGTGCAGTAGTCCCGCAGGCCGGCCGGACCCCAATCATCAGATGCCCCTGGAGAGGTGCATTATGGGACACCAGAGCAGGCGCCACTCATCTATCAATCTGTTATCCATATGTCACTCCTGGACCCACAGTGTGTGTGTGTGTGTGTGTCTGTGTCTGTGCATGTCAAGAGTGTGTGTGTGTGTGTGTGTGTCCACGGGGAGAGGGTTTAGACTAGGCTGTCATTAGGCTCCGCCCACCATTCATCACACAACGAGCTGCTGACCAATCAGAGTGTGGCGGTGAAGCCTGGTCACACCCCCAGCTTCCTGCTGAGGAGATGAGTCGAGAGCATCACAGATGACACCAGGATGACTGCTCCAGGGTCAACACACACACACACACACAGACACACTGCTCGAACACACACAAACACACATCAACACACGCACACACGATCTTACACCACAGATGACACTAGTGTGATTGCTCCAGGGTCAACACACACACACACACACCCACACACACCCATCCTCACCCTTCCTCTCCCTCTGGTGTATAAATAAGCCCTAGAGTGCAGGCCAGACAATCAGCACTGATTAGTGTCTGTGAGCCCCATTTCACACACACACAGACACACACACACACACACACAGCCCTGTTTAACACTGCTGAGCTGACATCTGTATGCATGGGGCCACTCACAAACACAAAGACACAGCCACATACTCATAATCATACACACACACACACACACACAATATATGAGCCCACACACATGCCAACACACACCTCCACTAAAGGTAATGCACAATCAAGAAGCACAATTAAACACACACACAGATGCCACCGTGTGTGCGTGTGTGTGTGTGTGTGTGTGTGAGACAAGGACCATGCAACATAATGCAAACGTCTCGGATTCTGCATCAGACATTATGAGGCTCAGCCAATGAGCAACGAAGCCTCCCTGTCATGCTGTGAGGTGCTGTATCTGGTCATGAACTCATTCTCACTCAGCAGTGACACATTATAATTATTTATATTTAAAATATATATACACACCTACATGGTTATGGTTTGTTCAAAGTGACACACACACTTAAACATACACACATTTAAAATGACACTGTATAAAACATACACATTGAAACTGACTGACTATATAAACAAAACAAACACCAATTTTGAATTAAGGGGCATTTATATTACAAACAATAACTATTTCGATAACTGTAATTATAACACAAACGATAACTATTTAGATAACTGTAACTATATAACAAACGATAACGATTTAGATAACTGTAACTATAACGATATGAGCCTCCACACTGACCAATGATAAGGAAAGTCTTGCCTCATGTTGAATGAATGTGATGTCTAAAATTTGATGGATCTGATTGGCTGTCAGCTTTTTATTTTTCTCAAAATGAAAATCGTTCTGAAACTGATGCCCAACGATATCGTTCTTCAAGTCGTTATCATTATAGTTTATAGTCATAGTCATTAGCTAGAGCATTACTTTTTATCCTTATCATATCGTTTTAGTTACTGTTCGGTTTAGGTACCGATTTTATAGAAATAAATCAAACTGTGATTCTAACACCGTGGCTTTACTTTATATGCGGCTAACGGCTTTATTTAGCAGTCTGGCTGCGCTGTTTAGACTGCTGAAACAGGCCTGCTGCTGCTATTGTGGTGGGGAGGGCTTGTTTGTTTGTTTGTTTATTTATGACTTCATGGCCTAGTAAATAATACATGTGATTCCTTTGTGAAGCTGTCTGCATTTTACAGTCATATTAGCCTGATCGTAACCACACACACATACACACAGACACAGAGATATTACAGTCATATTAGCATGATACGCCCCACACACACACACACACACACACACACACACAAACACACACACACACACACACACACAGATATTACAGTCATATTAGCATGATACGCCACACACACATATTACAGTCATATTAGCATGATACACCACACACAGACACATACACACAAACACCCATAGGGTCATTCCACGTCAATTCAACCAGGGCCCACGCACTTAGGTCTCAAAAAATTCTGAAAAAATTACCAGGTGTACCTATGTTACCCAGGAGCAGTGTTGGGAGGGTTACTTTCAAAACGTATTCCGTTACAGAATACAGAATACATGCCCAAAAATGTAATCTGTAACGTATTCCGTTACGTTACTCAATCTGAGTAACGTATTCTGAATACTTAGATTACTTCCGCATTGAATTGGATTTTATAAGTGTAGGAATGCGGCCATCAAATCCTGCTTAGGCCTACTAAACAGGCCTATTCTGGTGTGTTCTTCTGTTCCAAATGGCTGAAGTGTTAGGCCCACATAGGAGAATGTAAAGTCAACTAAGCTACCTGATACAACTTTAAAATAGCAAGGTGACCACTAAAACTACTGTACAGCAGGCGACTAGGCTAATTAAAACAAACTAAAATATAGCCGCAAGCGGCAATGGCGGGCCCGAGCACCTGCGGGCCGCAACCCGTGACATGTCGGAATCCAACAAAGCACCGACGTGGTGCGTTTGTGAAATGTACATATTTGATGCGTGGGCTATTTGCTTTTGTATTTTATTTTCTGCCACATTTACTCGCTTGGCCAGGTGGGGGCGTAATGCAAGGCAGGCCCATTGGGTGTCATCATAATCATAATATATATTAACCTGAGAAATTTCAGACCATTCATTTTAAGCAAAGAACATTTCTGATACACTTTTTGGTTGGCCAGATGGTGGCGCTATATTAGGCATTGAAATTACACATGTGAATATCATCACAATAATGATATCCAAAATGTTTGTACACTTTCAGATCAATCACTTAAGGCATTGTCCATTTCTGGCACATTTTCCTGCTTGGCCAGGTGGTGGCGCTATGCCAGGCAGGCCCATTGGGTGTCTGGATATCATCATAATCATAATATCTATTAACCTGAAAAGTTTCAGACCATTTATTCAAAGCATAGAGCATTTCTGGCACATTTCCTGCTTGGCCAGAAGGTGGCGCTATGTTAGGCCTGTGAATTACGAATGTGAATATCATCACAATAATGATATCCAATATTTTATAAAGTTTCAGATCAATCACTTAAGGCATTGTCCATTTCTGGCACATTTCCTGCTTGGCCAGGTGGTGGCGCTATGCCAGGGAGGCCCATTGGGTGTCTGGATATCATCATAATCATGATATCTATTAACCTGAGAAGTTTCAGACCATTCATTCAATGCACTGTGATTTATGACACATTTCCTGTTTATGTGGTAAGATATTAAAATCATATCAAATATATTACAACATTCAAAAATCCATTCACAATTTAACATCAGCGACATCTTGGCATAATGTTTGCCAAATTTCAAATGAATCTGGCAAACCGTCTAGGAGGAGTATGTTCAAATTGATCATGTGACATCAGTATAATTGTCATTCTTTCTGTTGCCAGTTGGTGGCGCTATGCCAAACATTCATTATGGGCATGTGAATATTATCATTAACATGGTCTTCAATGACCTGTGAAATTTAAAACATTTCAAGCCATGCATGGTGAATTATGACACATTTATTGTTTATGTGGAAGGGTATTAAAATTAATAATTTTGCCATTTCGTCAAATTACAACATATCGGAAAAAAACTTCACAATTTATAATCAGGAACATCTCGGCATCATGTATACCAACTTTGACATGAATCGGATCAACCGTCTAGGAGGAGTACGTTAAAAGTGATCATGTCCACAACGCACAAAATCTCAATTACCTCACTTCCTGTGGGCGTGGCTAATGGCATGTTAATACAAAAGTTGTTTGTTTTTGGGAGTTACATACACCCACCAAATTTGGTGTGTGTATCTAAAACTATATGCCAACCACAACTCACTGTGACGTAAGGGGGCGCTATGGAGTTCCTGGGCAACGCCCGGTGCCAAGCTTTTATCCCTGTCTATTCACTGTACCACTTGATGTGTGTGCTAAATTTCATGCGTTTTCGATTATGTTAACCACCTCAAAATATTTGCCAACCACGGGATCAGTCACCTAAGGGGGCGCTAGCGAGTCCCTGGGCCACGCCCGGGGTCAAGCTCTTGTACCTAACTGCGATGCATGACACCTGACATGTGTGCCAAATTTCAAGAGGTTTCGACCATGTTAACCACCTCAAAAACAGGAAAGCAAAAAAGTGGAATAACAATAATAATAATAAATAATAATAATCCTTACAAAAACAATAGGGCCTTGCGCCCTTCGGTGCTCGGGCCCTAATAAATAGGCTACTTTAAGGGCGTAGCCAGAAAATATATTAGTGCCTGTGAGATTTTTCGGTGGCATCAACCCAGTACAAGTGAGGGGCGCATATGACAGGTGGAACGCAAATGACCTGTAAATGTAAACACTATCTAGGCTACTGTATATCAGTGCTCTCAAAATGAACGTGATTGCGTAATGACAATCAAAAACCGCACGTTAAAATATGCTAGCCTACTCGCAAGAATAATTCTTCAGAGGCTCCACCATATAATTCATTTTAAAACGTAGGCTAGATCTAATTAGAAGAAAAAAAAAATCCATAAAGCTATTTTAAGTTAGAATAAAAAACTTAGAATGCAGTGCCTATTTTAGAGATTGGTTTAATTGTAGGCCTAGGTCTAAATCAACACGTGAACTAGGCTCTGTTTATTGATTAGCAAACTGTGTAACCGATTGGCCGAAGTAGCCTGAGCTATTAATACTTGGGAAAATATCCTTTGAACAGACATCAGGAACCGCGATCAGTGAGGAACAGGAGTTACCTCCACTTACTTTACTCCTAATTTGCTGTGCAAACAGTCATTTCAGGGTCTCCGATGACGCGTCCATAATGCGCGCTGGCTGCGTTTTGAGGCTAGTGCAAGACGGCGGGGCTTGGATTTAAACATGGAAATCATAGATTGCTTTTAGGAGCTTCTGAGTTGCCTTTATTTATTTAGAGAGTGAATAAACTTATGAAACAGAGAAGTATCGTCATGTAATCCATTGGTTTCAACAATGTAACTGTATTCTAAATACCAACTATTTAACTTGTAACTGTATCGGAATACAGTTACTCATAATTTGTATTCTGAATACGTAACGCCGGTACATGTATTCCGTTACTCCCCAACACTGCCCAGGAGACACACTGTAAAATTACGATTAATACTTTCCAAGATACAGCCAGTTTTACAGGGGGAGAGGGGTGTCGATTTTGTTCGGCCTCTTTTTTTTGTCAAAGTTCACAAGCCCAAAGCACAAGAACTAAACCATGTAGGAGGCTCAATTTTTGCATGCTGTTACATCAATAGGAATAGTATGTAGCAAAATTGTCATGTTTGGTCTGGATGATCCTGCATGGTCATAGCTGCCCCTCAAAGTTGATAAAAATGTTATTGGAGTTTTTGGCTGGGCTCTGTTTAGGCCTTCAGAAGACATATTTATACTCAACATAGGCTTCCCTTACTGAGATAAGTAGAAACACTCTCACAAAAAGCAATGAACAGAAAAGAAATCCCTTCAGGGTCTGAACAGCAGACCTAACAAGTCTGAAAAATCATTTTGGTTCTCATTTTCAGAACACCCAAACACCTTGTGGGAAGATTTTTTAAATATTTTTTTCTTTATTTACCATAATCCCTTCTTTTAAAAAACACCAATTTGACTTGTCTTATGCAAATCTTTCTTTTTTATTTTCCACCCAGAACATGGGAAAAATGCTAGCCTAGAAATCTAGATGCGCCCCTAGCGGCAGCAAATTACATTTGCTGCAAATTACATTTGCTGCAAATTACATTTGCTGCAAATTACATTTGCTGCCAGGGCTAGTCTAGCAACTCTCCGTTGGCTTGTGAGCTCCAGAAATCGAAACTTAATCAGGCATTGAAATCGTGTATAGAGTCGTTTGGTGGGCTTAACATAATGATTGATGGCAGAGTTGCAACGGTTTGGCTTGAATTCCCTGCTACTTGAAAACAAATATCCTATTGAGTCCTATTGCGTGCAGAGGGAATTTGAAAGACAACTGATTATCCCGCCCCTCGGACTGAGCACTGCGAACGGTGAGTGCCCAGACCCTACATTTTAATGTGGGTCTGGCTTGCCAGGCTAGAAAAATGCACCATTGAGATCAATATGTTTTGTATAGTTACCACAGGTTACTCTATACAACCACAGGTGGCACTGTGGTAACTCTACACAAAACATATTGATCTCAATGGTGCATTTTGCCAATGTTCAGGTGCATTTTGCCCATGTTCAGGGTGGAAAATAAAAAAGAAAGATTTGCATAAGACAAGTCAAATTGGTATCTTTAAAAAGAAGGGATCATGGAGAGTGAAGGAAACAATATAAAAAAAATCTTTGTATATTCCCACAAGGTGTTAAGGCGCTCTAAAAATGAGAACCAAAATTATTTTTCAGACTTGTGAGGTCTGCTGTTCAGACCCTGAGGGAATTTATGTTCTGTTCATTGCTTTTTGTGAGTGTTTCTACTTATCTCAATAAGGGAAATAAATTAAGAGCCAATGTTGAGTAGAAATATGTCTTCTGAAGACCTAAACAGAGCCCAGCCAAAAACTCCAATACAATTTTGATCAACTTTGAGGGGCAGCTCTGACCATGCAGGATCATCCAGACCAAATGTGACGATTCTGCTACAGTACCTACTATTCCTATTTATGTACCAGCATGCACAATTTGAGCCTCCTACAGTACATGGTTTAGTTCTTGTGCTATGGGCTTGTGAACTTTGACAAAAAAAAGAGGCTGAACAAAATCGACACCCCCCTCCCCCTGTAAAACTGTCTCTATCTTGGAAAGTATTGATCTTACATAAAAGTAATTTTACAGTGTGTCTCCTGGATAACATAGGTACACCTGGTCATTTTTTCTGAATTTTTTGAGCCCTAAGTGCGTGGGCCCTGGTTGAATTGACGTGGAATGACCCCATACACACAGATATTACAGTGATAAATGAACCAGAGGGGGAGA
>NW_027468587.1:27315185-27322685 GCF_046254945.1 Alosa pseudoharengus
CATGGTGTGTGTGTGTGTCTGTTTTTTGACACATTTCACCAAGTACGGCTATTTTCTTTCTCTCTTTGTCTCCATCTCTTCATCCTGTTCTCTCTCTTTCCGTCCTGTTAACTCTGTGTGTGTGTGTGTGTGTCTCCTGTTCTCTCTCTCTCAGTAATTTGGTGATGCATGAAGGCTGTGGATGTCTGCCACCTCTTCTCTAATGAAATATCTCAGAGCACACACACACACAACACACACACACCGACCACTGCCATCTCATTCCTATCCTCAGTTATGTCCCCTATGTCCCTCACACACACACACACACACACACACGCACACACACACACACACACACACACACACACAGAGCCACATCACTCACAAACAAGCCACACTTTTCACTTCACACATACATACACATACACCACAATTCTCACTTTGCACACACTCAGATTCAAACCAGTGTGCATGTGTGTGTGTATGTGTATGTGTATGTGTGTGTGTGAGAGAGTGAGTGAGTGAGTGTGTGAGTGAGAAGTTTTCTCAGGTGTGTGTCTTTCATATATGTATAACTGTCCTTGTTTGTTTGTTTGTGTTTGTGTGAAGTAACATTTGTTGTATGAGTGTGTGTGTGTGTGTGTGTGTAGATGACTAGCACTTGTATTATGTGTGAAGTGAGGTGTGTGTGTGTGTGTGTGTGTGTGTGTGTGTGTGTGTGTGTGTGTGTGTATGTTCTTAGATGTGTGTGGCTTGTGCACACACACTCACACACACACACACGTTATCTTGTATGACAATGTGTGAGTCGATGTAGAGAGGTTAGTGAGCAGTGAAATGATCCTGTCTGCTCAACAATCTTCACACACACATATACAAACACACACACACACATACTGTACACACACACACACACACACACACACACACACACAGTTCCTTCGTTTGTGTTTTAGGAACAGGAGATGAGAAGACCAAAAGTGGCCAAAAAGGGATGGAGAGAGGGAGAGAGAGGGAGGAGGGAGAGAAAGACGACATGCATGGAGAGGGGGGGAGAGAAAGACGACATGCATGGAGAGGGGGGGGGGGACACGCATGGCTGAGGATGACGGGCAGATTTAGGAATCGAGGAGCAGGTGAAGAGAGAGAGATAGTCAAGTGATATGCGCTGAGAAACTAAAAAAGAAAGAAAGAAAGCAAGCCCTGTCTCCATCAGCAGCAGATTTAGAGTAGCTACACTGCACGCCATCTCTCCCTCTCTCCATTCCACTCTCTCTCTGTATCCCTCCATTCTCCTTTATCTCTCTCTCTCCATTCCACTCTATCCCTCTCTCTCTCTCTCACTTCATTCCCCTCTATCACTTCATTTCTCTCACACATCCATTTTCAGTCCCTTTCTCCACCTTCAATCAATAAAATGTGATAAGAGACAGCTAGCCACGCACACGCACACGCACACACACATACACGTAGATGACCTGTCTGTCCATTTCCTGTGCTGATGAGACCTCAGGGGAGAGGAGAGGAAATTAAGTCAGAAAATCCTCAAAAAAAAACCAGGCGGAAATCCTCACTGCACACCCCCACCTGTGTGTGTGTGTGAGTGTGTATGTGAGAGTGAGAGAGATAGTGAGAGTGTATGTGTGTGTGTGTGTGTGTGTGTGTGTGTGTGTGAGTGAGAGTGTGAGAGAGAGTGTAAGTGAGTGTATGTGTGTGTGAGTGAGAGTGAGAGAGTGTAAGTGAGTGTATGTGTGTGTGTGTCTGTGTGTGTGTGTTTGTGTGAGTGAGAGTGTGTATGTGTGTGTGTGTGTGTGAGAGAGAGCAGGTCCTCCAGCTCCACTGTAAAAGGGATTTGATTGCCAGTGTTGCAGAGTGTGACATCAGGGAGGAGCCATGACCCAGTGACAGAGAGAGGGGGGAGTGTGTGTGTGTGTGTGTATGTGTGTGTGTGTGTGTGTGTGTGTGTGTGTGTGTGTGTGTGTGTGTGTGTGTGTGTGTGTGTGTGTGTGAGAGAGAGAGAGAGAGAGAGAGAGGGGAGGGAATGCGTGTGTGTGTGTGTGTGTGAGAATGAAAGTGTGTGTGTGAGAACGAGAGAAAGAGAGAGAGTGAGTATGTGTGATGTCACCACTGACAACATGAGGCTCCAGAGCTGCAATCAACAGACACACACCTCAGACGGAACCGACAGACACACACTTCAGACGGAACCGACAGACACACACTTCAGACGGAACCGACAGACACACACTTCAGACGGAATCGACACACACTTCAGACTAAAGCAACAGACACACACTTCAGACGGAACCGACAAACACAATTCAGACGGAACCGACAAACACACTTCAGACCAAATCAACAGACACACACTTCAGACAGAACCGACAAACACACACTTCAGACGGAACCGACAGTGACGACGAGCCACCAACGGGGCAACTCGGGTAGTAAAATCTTCGCCCAGTTTCCCACCTCTTATTCCCACATGAGGTGACGTGAACGATGATGTTTTTCCCATGCGCATGAATGCACCGACACTAGCCACCTCCCGTTGGTGAATATTTCCTCTTGTATACAGTTAGGAACAAAACTATTCATCCCCCTGGCAAATATTGATTAAATGTTGATTTTCTCTTCACCAATATGTTCTTTCTGACTGAAAATGACACTGCCACATGCAAATAGGTTGTAAGACAATGTGGTAGAAACACAAGCATTTCCCTCTTTTTTTATGAAAAATGGCATGTCCAAAATTATTTACACCCTTTTTAAATAATCAGTGGAAACATCCATGTCTCCACAATGATTCTAGACCACACACTTTTAGCAGCAATCCAGGTTTTGAGGCAGGAACGATCCTTTGCCATCACTCTGGCCTTGAGCCCACTTTTTGACAGATTGAGGTCTGCACTCTGGCTGGGTCACTCTAAAATGTTCTCTGTAAGCCATTTCTTGCCTTGTGTGGCTGTATGTTTTGGATCATTGTGTGGTTTAATGGTCCGATGCCAACTATTGGGGCAGGTCTCTCGGCAGACTGCCTGATCTTTTCCTCCATAATCTTAATGTAGTTTTAGTGTTACCGTTTACTTTGAGAGGAGCAGAATAGAACTGGTCAATATATGTGCGTCAGATGTACAGTATGTTGACAAAATGTTCAATGTGTGATATCACAAAATATATACATAAATATATAAATAAATTATATTTACATAAGCCACCATGTTGCCTGGCTCTCCTATCAAATAGGTTAGGCTTACATAAGACGCAACCAACTCAATGAATAAGGTCTCAATTTATTTTTCATTCAACAGGTTTGTTTTTTTTATTGCATTCCATTCCATTCATTCCACAGTGTGTACTGTCCAATCAATAAATCACTCCATAAAACCTTAAGGCACCCAACAACGAGGTTAAGAACGGAAGGCACTGAACAGTACTAAACTACAACAAACTAACTATTCTGCAGCTCCAACTTCAATTTCTCTTTCTGGAGCTGCAAAACTTCAATTTCGAGCAGCAATTTCCTCCCTTCCAGTTGAAGACGTTGGTATTGCTCGTCTAGCACCCTGGACATAGTTGTTGCTCTTGGTACTGAGGGGAAACCAGCTGTAGCTGCCTCTTCCTGTCCACCCCCCGTCCTCCCTCCTGCTCCCTGCCACTCCTTCCCCACTGTCCTGCTCTGGTCATCACCACCACACACACATGGGGTTGCTAAGGAAAATAAACACAGACAGCACTAATGTATGAATGTATATGAATGCAGATATCCACATTACACAGCGTCCTCGTAGGCTGAGCTGTATTGTTGATTCACGAGCTAGCAAGCTTATCGGTTTACATTAGAACATTTCAACTTGGCTTTATTAGCATATCAAATGTACGGTCATGAGACAAAACTTTTCTTTCTAATTAATATCTTTAAGTCACATTAAATATGAATAGCCTAATGTTACCTGTATTCTCCTCTTAGCTGTCCTTGGTCTGTCCCTCTTGACGTGAGGTAACGTAAACTATGCAGTAGGCCTATACATGGGTAAAACTCCCTCCCGCCTGCCTTAAAGGGGTATTAATGCTGCGGTCCAGTCGTCTAAAGGGCTCTTCTTACGAGTAGTAAAAATGACCGAAAAACAAGAAGTTACACAAAATGACGCACGCCACCCTAACGTACAACAGGAATGCACAATTACAGCTTGTCACAACATACAACAGGAACGCACGATTACAGGTTGTCACAACGTACAACAGGAACGCACGATTACAGTCGCCGTTTCCAACCTAGCGCACACCAGTGTGACGTCAAAATGACGTTGATCCCTTTGGCACACAACGAATTTCAGCCTCGCGCAGACAGCTCCTTCACAGGTGTATCCTTTCGGTGTGTGGTTGCGTCTGGATCAGAAGCAGGACGGACTAGCTAGAGGCCAAGATCAGGTTCATTCATAAATCATTAGGACAACACATCGGCATTTCATATAGCCTAGCCCACATCTTAAATAAACTGCGAGTCATTTAAATAACATTACTGTAGTCATGAAATTTGAATTGTCAGTTTGAGAAGATAGGGAAGTTACCAGCGAGAGTTGAAGTTCGGAGGACTGATTTTTTACAGTTGTGAACTTTTAATAAGTCAGCTGGAGAAGTTAACAAATTTACCAGCGAGAGTTGTAACACGGGGAATTAACAAAAAAGAAGGACCCAGGGACATGACAATAATCCAGCAAAAGGTAATAAAGAGATTTATTTTCAAGACCTAAAAAAAAATCTCTTTCCCCTTAGGAAATGACACATACAGTACTCATCTCTCACTGCCAGCCAGATAGCCGCACACACCTTGTTTGTAAACAGCAGCAACCGAGGTCTGAAGTATCATCAACCGTAACACAACCACAATACACCTCGGTAACAGATGCCGTAAGCCCATGTAAAGTAAATAAGAAGCGTCTCCATCAACGCATTCAGTGGAAGCGTGTGTGTGCACCGTAATGCTGCTGATATTACTAATGCTGCTGCTACCATTTCTAATGCTGCTGCTGCTGCTGCTATTTCTAATGCTGCTGCTGCTACCATTGCTAATGCTGCTGCTGCTACCATTGCTAATGCTGCTGCTGCTACCATTTCTAATGCTGCTGCTACCATTTCTAATGCTGCTGCTGATATTTCTAATGCTGCTGCTGCTGCTATTTCTAATGCTGCTGCTGCTACCATTGCTAATGCTGCTGCTGCTACCATTGCTAATGCTGCTGCTGCTACCATTTCTAATGCTGCTGCTGATATTTCTAATGCTGCTGCTGCTGATATTTCTAATGCTGCTGCTGCTACCATTGCTAATGCTGCTGCTGCTACCATTGCTAATGCTGCTGCTGCTGCTACCATTTTTGCTGCTGCTGCTGCTACCATTTCTAATGCTGCTGCTACCATTTCTAATGCTGCTGCTACTGCTGTATCAGCCCGCCTCAGTCTTAATCTGCTCTGAGTCCACACACACACACTCATGCATTTAAACCGGCTGGGGATTAAACTGCTGTCAGTGACACTGTTCCTGCTCGTGTGTGCGTGTGAGAGATGCTGATCGCGCTCTCCAGGGAGGCCGTGTGGTTTCTGCCACAGCGCGTTAGAGCTCAGGTCATTGCCACAGGAGGAAGCTGCACCCGCTCACCCTACCGCAAGGTCACTCATCCCCCTGTGTGTGTGTGTGTGGGGGGGGGGGGGGGGGGACACAGGATTCTATGGAACACAGAGGATTCTACCAAAGATTCTTCAGATGATGAACTGCCTTAGATTTACTAATGATTTCATAGAACTTTTACAGGACTCTAATATGGAACATGTAGCCTACTATAGGGTTCTACAAGGACTCTAATATGGAACATGTAGCCTACTGTAGGGTTCTACAAGGACTCCAATATGGAACATGTAGCCTACTGTAGGGTTCTACAAGGGACTCTACTCCAACAACTAAACAACGGCATCTCTCTCTCTCTCTCAATTCAACACTGATTAAGGAAGTCGACTCTTCTCACACACACACAGACACGTACCCCATTCAGCTCTAGTTTTCAACCCTGTCTGTCTGCCTGTCTCTCTCTCTCTCTCTCTCTCTCTCTCTATCTCTCTCTCTCATACATACACACACTTCATTTGGCGCCTGTTTTTAACCCAGCATTTCTCTTCTGAGGATTCTTGGTGATATGCTGTGGCATTAATTGATCTTTAACGAGGCTTTGCCACACAGTGTTCCACTGTGGTTGGAGGGGGGGGGGGGGGGGAGGGGGGGTCTCCAGGGGTGAGTAAAGAGCCAGCCAATCCTATGAGTTCATGCTTATCGCCACGGAGACGGCACATACTCGCACACAGACACACACCACACACATAATGACAGTTTGCCATTTAGGAGGCTATGTGTGTGCATGAGGGGAGGGTGTGTGTGAAAAGAACAAACCTTGCTTGGGGGTGACCAGTAGCATTCATGACCAATGCAAGCTGCCACAACTCACTAACATGCAGAGATTATCACACACACACACACACAGATACAGAACAGTGTGTGCAAACAGGACAAGCACTGTAAACAGCATTAGAGGCCAATAATAAAATTCTATAAATAATAAACAATAACCAATCAAAAAAGGTTATCAAACACCCTTATATGGGCTGTAGGAGGCCATGCCCGCACGCACACACACATGCATGACTTGACATTCTGTGTGTATGTTTTATGCTGTTTTGTTTGGGTAACATTTCAATATAATTTATAGGCTACAAACTAAAATTCAATGCCCCATTCAGAACAATATTAAGCTCAACATTATTCCTCATCTCTGCTGCAAGTGATCATTGTGGATCAGCCCATATGGAGTTTGCCCCACCTATATGGAGTTTGCCCCACCTATAGAGTTTGCCCCGCCTATATGAAGTACTGCTGCCTGCATCAGTCCTGCTGTCAGAGGTGGAGACTAAATATCTCTACAGCTATAAAACGTCTCTCTCTCTTGTGTGTGTGTGTGTGTGTGTGTGTTTGTGTGTGTGTGTGTGTGTGTGTGTGTCGCTGTGTGTATCGGCATGTGTGTGTGTGTGTGCACGTGAGTTTGTGTGTGTGTGTGTGTGTGTGTGTGTGTAGGTGTATGTGTGAGAGTATCGCCGTGTGTGTGTGTGTGTGTGTGTGTGTGTGTGTGTGTGTGTGTGTGTGTGTGCGCGCGTCGGCGTATGTGTGTGTGTGTGTGTGTGTCTGAGGTTGAGTGAGTGGTGTGGCATTGGTTTCTGGTTTCGCTGTTCCGCAGGGACAATGCCATAACTCACACACAACTGAGAGAGGGATGGAGAGAGAGAGAGATACAGAGCGCAAGAGAGATGGAGTGAGTGAGAGATGGAGCGAGAGAGAGATGGAGCGAGAGAGAGATGGAGGGAGGAGAGAGAGATGGAGGGAGAGAGATGGGGGGCAGAGAGAAAGGGAGAGAGAGATTGGGGACAGAGAGAAAACACAAATGAATAAGTGGGAAGTATACAGAGAAAGAGAAAGAG
>NW_027468587.1:27327685-27345185 GCF_046254945.1 Alosa pseudoharengus
TGTGAGAAGTGTCTGCTAAATTAATTCTCACAACCGGCGCAACATCATAGAATGCATTTGAACATGAATAACTGCACTGCAAAAAATCCTAGAATTCTAGAATCTAAGTGAGATAAATGGGAGCATGGCTATATTGCCACAGCTCTACGTTTCCAGCCCTGAACCCTAACCTAACCCTTAAATTGTTTGCTTATAAAGGAGACATTTTTTGATATTTTTGCACTTGATTAAAGTTTTTTTGACCTTATTTTAAATGAAAATCTTCTTGATCTATTGGCAACTCTTGCCAGATAATTTGACAGACCAATCTTACACACACACACAACTGACACTGAGATGATGGCGTTTCTGGCTGTAAAACTGCAAAGCCAGAGAAACTAGATTCTCTCTTTCTCTAACATACACCACACCCTGCTCAGATAACAGCAACACACACACACACACACACATTCCCCCAGAAGAACTGGTATACAATAAGAATCAGTATGTGTGTGTGAGTGAGTGTGTGTGAGTGTGTGTGTGATGGTTGTTATTAGAGAAGGGTGTGGTGAACAGGGACGAGGGGAGATACTGGGAAACGATGTATAATTCAGGGGTCTTGAGCAACCTCCCATCTCATGTTATATTTCTTGTTGGGTTGATATGTGTCCGTTTCTTGAGGATGGATGCATACATACACACACACACACACACACACACACACAGCCAAACACACACACACACATACACACACAGAGTAATATGATGCACAAACACACACAAAAGGGTGATGGCCTCTTAGGCTGAGCTATGAGACATCATATCATCAAGAATCCATTATATTTGTGTGTGAGTGAGAGTGAGAGAGAGAGAGAGAGAGAGAGAGACTCTGTGTGTGTGTGTGATGTGTGTGTAAATAACGACTTTTTTTCTGCTGAAATGAATGTGGAAGCTTGGAGAGATTCATTTCTTCACAGAGCAACAGACTTATTCGTGCACACTAGTGTTCTAAACACACACACACACTCAATTATATTGCTACCACATACAAACACGATCACTGATTCACACGCTAAAACACACACACTTACTCTTTCTCTCTCTCACAAACACACACACACAAACAGGCTCACTAGCTCTCACACATGCTCACTACTCATGCTAAAACACACACAGGTTAAAACACAGACAAACACAAACACACACACACACACACACACACACACAGTAGAGCATGGTTTGCCTGGGTCTCACTAACACAGCTTCTGCGTGCTTAAACTGCTGTCTACTTGTGTTAGCAAAGTTTTAGCAGCAACATGAGGAGGCTCTCTCTCTCTCTGTCCCACAAACACACATATAGGCGTTATATAAAGCAACAGAGTGTGTGTGTGTCAGTAAAAGCGAGGTGATTCTCCCCTTTATGGGTGAGGAGACGAGAACGAAGGAGAAAGAGCGAGAGAGAGATGTAGAGAGGCAGTGGTCTGTGTTTATTTTCTTGTGTGTGTGTGCATGTGTGTGTGAGGAAGAGCATATGTAAACGTGTGTGTGTGTGTGAGCATGTATGTGTATGTCGGAGATAGAGAGAGCATCTGTAAGCGTGTGCATGTGTGTGTGTGAGAGAGTGAGTGAGAGAGAGCATATGTCATTGTTTGTGTGTGTGTGTGTGTGTGTGTAGGAAGATGGCATCATCCACTCCAGCTGGCTGACTCTCCCAGCTGTTGTTCTCTCCTTCTCTCCTCTCTTTCACTCTGTCCATCTTTCCCTCCCTCATTCATCTCCATCACTATCCATCAGCTATCCCTCCCTCTGTCTCTTTCCCTACCTCCGTCTCTCTCCATCCCTTTCTCTCTCCCTCCCCCCCTCTCTATCTCTCCCTCTCTCTCTCCTTTCTCTCCCTCCGTCTCCTCCCTCTCTCAGTCTCTCCCTCTGTCTCTCTCTCCCTTCCCCCCCCTCTCTCTCCTCCTCTAACTGACTCAGTGAAACAGGTCAAGTGTTACAAACTCTCCCCTCCAGCTCAACCTGCCTGAACACAACTCCGCTCACACTGCCACCACACACACAAACACACACACACAGGCTCAGCTCACACTGCCACCACACACACACAGGCTCAGCTCACACTGCCACCGCACACACACACACACACACACACACACAGGCTCAGCTCACACTGCCACCACACACACACACACACACACACACACACACACACAGGCTCAGCTCACACTGCCACCACACACACACACACATATAGGTTCAGCTCACACTGCCCACACACAGAGTACACACACACACACTGCCATCTCGCACAAAACACACACAGGCTCAGCTCACACTGCCACCATGCACAACACACACACACATACAGGCTCAGCTCACACTGCCACCACGCACAATACACACACAGGCTCAGCTCACACTGCCACCACACACAATACACACACACACACACACACACACACACACACACACACACACACACAATACACACACGCCCAGCTCACACTGCCACCACATACACACACGCTGCTCACACACTTTTCTTGTGTTGTTGATTTTCACCTCCCTGCTTCTTATACTTAGGCTACCCTCTCACTCACACACACACACACACACATACATACAAGTTAGAAACGTGTTGTATATGGCAGTGCAGCTGTAGCGGGGGAGGTTCAAATGTGTGTGTGTGTGTGTGTGTGATGTCACGCTCTGCAGCTCTGGTAGTGACCCTCAAATTAGGTTCTGATAAGGGAAATCATCTCCCTGTAACCTGGCAACCAAGCTCCTTAGACAGAACAGCAGACAATTCACACACACACTTTTCACATCAAAACACAGTCAGCACACACACTCATTAAATCATGTGCTTGATGGTGTGCATAGGAATCTTGTGTGCTTGCTGTGAGATTGGTTTCATTCAACTTATCAAAAATAAATATTAGGAGCCAATACTGCTCAGTGTGTGTGTATGTAGACAGTTTTTACCACTGAGCAAGGATGGGCAATTGACCTCCAGGTGGCCTCGAGGACCAGTGTTGCGGAGAGGGTGGGTGGTGGTCAGATGGAGTTACTGCTCTACAAATAAACTGTTGTTTACATTACCACCCCCCCTCCCCCCACAGAGAGGCTGAGACATATTTATTTATATTTCCACTTTAACTTATTCACATTTCATGGACAGATAGCACTTGTGTCTATTTTGATTATTCTTCTGTTTATAGTGTTTAACTCTTAGCCTCTAATTGGCCACTCCATTCCCCCACCCAACCCTAACCTTAACCCTTCAGCCCTTATATAAGGTGAGTGAGTGAGTGAGTGAGTGAGTGTGTGAGTGTGTGTGTGTGTGTGTGTGTGTGTGTGTGTTCTACTAAACTTGGTAGTATAAAAAGAAGGGCTACACATATTTGTCTGCTCGGGCCCCTGGATACACACACACACACTCTCTCACTCACACACATTGTAGGAGCCAAAATTATTTATTTCAGTGTCTTTCCTTATGTATGTTGTCTGAGTCATCTCCCTCTAGTGACTGGGACATAAATCTACATATGCAGGTAAAGCTACCTGGAGGCTGTGACCGGAGCCACCAAACGCTCCACACACACACACACACACACACACACACACACACACACACACACAAACACATATACACACACACACTGGTCCTTAGTTTATCTGGCCAATCCTTATTTTAAGTTAACCTTTAGAACCTCTGGCTTTATATCTTCATTTATTTGTAATAAACCCTGCTGTGTCATCATGAAAACAGCTGTGGAGGTACGGGTCAGACACTCAAGCTCAACCACAATAGTGTTTAAGACAAGACTACGGGAATAACCACTACATACATGCACACATAAACCAACACATACATATAGACAGATGCACAACCACACACACACACACACAGCAGCTACTTCCTGTATGTGTGTTTGACTGACTGAAACTGTGTGTGTGTGTGTGTGTGTGTGTGTGTGTGTGTGTGTGTGTGTGTGTGTGTGTGAGAGAGAGAGAGAGAGAGAGAGAATAGAGCAGCAATGCACTCCACTGGGCTGTCAGAAGGAGTTAGATAGCCCACTCCTTCATCCAACCATCACAAACACACACACACACACATCAAATAATATCACTACACACACACACACAACTATCTCATATCACCATGGAGATGGAGAAATAGAGACACAGAGGAAGAGAGGGGACTCGCACAACGACAACGAAAACAACAACATCAACAACAACATCAACCACCACCAGGGAGGGCTGGACAGAGACATAGAAAACACAACACGCACGCACGCACACGCACACACACAGACACAGACACACACACACACACACCCAGGATGGAGGTGGAGGCTGGAGTGAGACAGATAAAACAGGAGAAAATGATGAAAACAAAGAACACAGAGAAAAGAGAGAGATGAACAGAGAGAGAGAGATGAACAGAGAGATGAACAGAGAGAAGGAGGAGAGAGAGATGAACAGAGAGAGAGAGATGAACAGAGAGAGATGAACAGAGAGAGAGAGATGAACAGAGAGAGATGAACAGAGAGAAGGGGGAGAGAGAGAGATGAACAGAGAGAAGGGGGAGAGAGAGAGATGAACAGAGAGAATGGGGAGAGAGATGAACAGAGAGAAATGAACAGAGAGATGAACAGAGAGAAAGATGAACAGAGAGAGATGAACAGAGAGAAGGAGGAGAGAGAGATGAACAGAGAGAAGGGGGAGAGAGAGAGATGAACAGAGAGAGAGAGAGAGATGAACAGAGAGAAGGGGGAGAGAGTGAGATGAACAGAGAGAAGGGGGAGAGAGAGATGAACAGAGAGAAAGATGAACAGAGAGATGAACAGAGAGAAGGGGGAGAGAGAGAGATGAACAGAGAGAGATGAACAGAGAGATGAACAGAGAGAAGGGGGAGAGAGAGATGAACAGAGAGAGAGAGATGAACAGAGAGAAGGGGGAGAGAGAGAATATGATCGTAGGGACACAAAACAAAAAGAAAAACTGCAGAGGGGGAGAAAGTGGTGTGTGTGTATGTGTGGGTGTGTGTGCATGCGTCAGATGGCTGCAATGTGTGCAGACAAGGTAAGAAAGTGGAAGAAGACAAACAATGGATTCCATTTACTCTCTCTCTCTCTCTCTCTCTCTCTCTCTCTCTCTCTCTCTCTCTCTCTCTCTCTCTCTCTCTCTCTCTCTCTCTCTCTCTCTCTCTCTCTCTCTCTCTCTCTCTCTCTCTCTCTCTCTCTCTCTCTCTCTCTCTCTCTCACACACACTCACACACACACACACACACACACACACACAGAGTGTATGCAGAGATAAATGCAGACACACAAGGGTATGCAGAGATAAATGCAGAGAAGATAGGAAAATTGGAGAAACAAGTTTTGGCATTTGTCCTTATTGGGGTTCCCTCTTTCTTGTGCGAGTGTGTGTGTGTGTGTGTGTGTGTGAGACTGTGTGTGTGTGTGTGATCTGGGGTCTTTCATCTGCAGCTGGTTTGTTGTTGCAGGTGGCGAAGAGAGAGAGAGAGCGCTGATGCTCCCTGGGCTCCTAAACCAACACAGCTGCACACACACACATTACCACTCACACACACACATACAGTACACACACACACACACACACACACACACACTTCTTTTTCAAACATGCACGTGTACACGCCTCTATTCACCCCCAAATATGTGCAACATTCACATCACACACACACACACACACACACTTTCTTTCCTGCTCAATCTCTGATAAATACGCATTCTTTCTCCTTCTCTCACACACATAGTGTATTTTTCCTCCCCTTGACTATCCTGTCACCGTCACTACTTTATAACACACACACACACACACACACCATGTCATTTTATTTCACAGACACACACATTCAATCTTTATCTCCTTGACTTTACATTCCACACGCACACAGAATAAAAATGTTCACGTGATGGAGAGAGAGAGACTCAATGAACAAACACAAACATTATTCTGAAAATAAATCTCACACACATAAATGTTTCACATCTGTATAAGTATGAGTGTGTAACAGTCCTGCATAAATGTGTGTGTGTGTGTGTGTGTGTGTGTGTGTGTGTGTGTGTGTGTGTGTGAGATAGTGAGATGTGTGTGAGGGTGTGTGTGTGTGTGTGTGAGAGAAAGAAAGATGTGTGTGAGGGTGTGTGTGTGTCCCAGGCAGGTGGCGGTGACAGCAGTGGTGGAGGGAATATGCACTTATTCTCTGCTAGACGAGTACAAGCATGCACACACACACACACACACACACACACACACACACACCTTCTTCGCTCTGCTGGACGTCACACAGAAAAGGTCACCTCACACATTTCCATACATACTCCCAGTCTCACAGAGCACACACACACACACACACACACACACACACACACACAGTTTCTTACAGAGCACACGAACACACACACACTCCCAGTCTCAGAGATATACACACACATACATGTACACAAACACTCACACACACACACACACACGGATCGATACTCTGCATCAGTGCAGTAGTCCCGCAGGCCGGCCGGACCCCAATCATCAGATGCCCCTGGAGAGGTGCATTATGGGACACCAGAGCAGGCGCCACTCATCTATCAATCTGTTATCCATATGTCACTCCTGGACCCACAGTGTGTCTGTGCATGTCAAGAGTGTGTGTGTGTGTGTGTGTGTCCACGGGGAGAGGGTTTAGACTAGGCTGTCATTAGGCTCCGCCCACCATTCATCACACAACGAGCTGCTGACCAATCAGAGTGTGGCGGTGAAGCCTGGTCACACCCCCAGCTTCCTGCTGAGGAGATGAGTCGAGAGCATCACAGATGACACCAGGATGACTGCTCCAGGGTCAACACACACACACACACACAGACACACTGCTCGAACACACACAAACACACATCAACACACGCACACACGATCTTACACCACAGATGACACTAGTGTGATTGCTCCAGGGTCAACACACACACACACACACCCACACACACCCATCCTCACCCTTCCTCTCCCTCTGGTGTATAAATAAGCCCTAGAGTGCAGGCCAGACAATCAGCACTGATTAGTGTCTGTGAGCCCCATTTCACACACACACAGACACACACACACACACACACAGCCCTGTTTAACACTGCTGAGCTGACATCTGTATGCATGGGGCCACTCACAAACACAAAGACACAGCCACATACTCATAATCATACACACACACACACACACACAATATATGAGCCCACACACATGCCAACACACACCTCCACTAAAGGTAATGCACAATCAAGAAGCACAATTAAACACACACACAGATGCCACCGTGTGTGCGTGTGTGTGTGTGTGTGTGTGTGTGTGTGTGTGTGTGTGTGTGTGTGTGAGACAAGGACCATGCAACATAATGCAAACGTCTCGGATTCTGCATCAGACATTATGAGGCTCAGCCAATGAGCAACGAAGCCTCCCTGTCATGCTGTGAGGTGCTGTATCTGGTCATGAACTCATTCTCACTCAGCAGTGACACATTATAATTATTTATATTTAAAATATATATACACACCTACATGGTTATGGTTTGTTCAAAGTGACACACACACTTAAACATACACACATTTAAAATGACACTGTATAAAACATACACATTGAAACTGACTGACTATATAAACAAAACAAACACCAATTTTGAATTAAGGGGCATTTATATTACAAACAATAACTATTTCGATAACTGTAATTATAACACAAACGATAACTATTTAGATAACTGTAACTATATAACAAACGATAACGATTTAGATAACTGTAACTATAACGATATGAGCCTCCACACTGACCAATGATAAGGAAAGTCTTGCCTCATGTTGAATGAATGTGATGTCTAAAATTTGATGGATCTGATTGGCTGTCAGCTTTTTATTTTTCTCAAAATGAAAATCGTTCTGAAACTGATGCCCAACGATATCGTTCTTCAAGTCGTTATCATTATAGTTTATAGTCATAGTCATTAGCTAGAGCATTACTTTTTATCCTTATCATATCGTTTTAGTTACTGTTCGGTTTAGGTACCGATTTTATAGAAATAAATCAAACTGTGATTCTAACACCGTGGCTTTACTTTATATGCGGCTAACGGCTTTATTTAGCAGTCTGGCTGCGCTGTTTAGACTGCTGAAACAGGCCTGCTGCTGCTATTGTGGTGGGGAGGGCTTGTTTGTTTGTTTGTTTATTTATGACTTCATGGCCTAGTAAATAATACATGTGATTCCTTTGTGAAGCTGTCTGCATTTTACAGTCATATTAGCCTGATCGTAACCACACACACATACACACAGACACAGAGATATTACAGTCATATTAGCATGATACGCCCCACACACACACACACACACACACACACACAAACACACACACACACACACACACAGATATTACAGTCATATTAGCATGATACGCCACACACACATATTACAGTCATATTAGCATGATACACCACACACAGACACATACACACAAACACCCATAGGGTCATTCCACGTCAATTCAACCAGGGCCCACGCACTTAGGTCTCAAAAAATTCTGAAAAAATTACCAGGTGTACCTATGTTACCCAGGAGACACACTGTAAAATTACGATTAATACTTTCCAAGATACAGCCAGTTTTACAGGGGGAGAGGGGTGTCGATTTTGTTCGGCCTCTTTTTTTTGTCAAAGTTCACAAGCCCAAAGCACAAGAACTAAACCATGTAGGAGGCTCAAATTTTGCATGCTGTTACATCAATAGGAATAGTATGTAGCAAAATTGTCATGTTTGGTCTGGATGATCCTGCATGGTCATAGCTGCCCCTCAAAGTTGATAAAAATGTTATTGGAGTTTTTGGCTGGGCTCTGTTTAGGCCTTCAGAAGACATATTTATACTCAACATAGGCTTCCCTTACTGAGATAAGTAGAAACACTCTCACAAAAAGCAATGAACAGAAAAGAAATCCCTTCAGGGTCTGAACAGCAGACCTAACAAGTCTGAAAAATCATTTTGGTTCTCATTTTCAGAACACCCAAACACCTTGTGGGAAGATTTTTTAAATATTTTTTTCTTTATTTACCATAATCCCTTCTTTTAAAAAACACCAATTTGACTTGTCTTATGCAAATCTTTCTTTTTTATTTTCCACCCAGAACATGGGAAAAATGCTAGCCTAGAAATCTAGATGCGCCCCTAGCGGCAGCAAATTACATTTGCTGCAAATTACATTTGCTGCTAATTACATTTGCTGCCAGGGCTAGTCTAGCAACTCTCCGTTGGCTTGTGAGCTCCAGAAATCGAAACTTAATCAGGCATTGAAATCGTGTATAGAGTCGTTTGGTGGGCTTAACATAATGATTGATGGCAGAGTTGCAACGGTTTGGCTTGAATTCCCTGCTACTTGAAAACAAATATCCTATTGAGTCCTATTGCGTGCAGAGGGAATTTGAAAGACAACTGATTATCCCGCCCCTCGGACTGAGCACTGCGAACGGTGAGTGCCCAGACCCTACATTTTAATGTGGGTCTGGCTCGCCAGGCTAGAAAAATGCACCATTGAGATCAATATGTTTTGTATAGTTACCACAGGTTACTCTATACAACCACAGGTGGCACTGTGGTAACTCTACACAAAACATATTGATCTCAATGGTGCATTTTGCCAATGTTCAGGTGCATTTTGCCCATGTTCAGGGTGGAAAATAAAAAAGAAAGATTTGCATAAGACAAGTCAAATTGGTATCTTTAAAAAGAAGGGATCATGGAGAGTGAAGGAAACAATATAAAAAAAATCTTTGTATATTCCCACAAGGTGTTAAGGCGCTCTAAAAATGAGAACCAAAATTATTTTTCAGACTTGTGAGGTCTGCTGTTCAGACCCTGAGGGAATTTATGTTCTGTTCATTGCTTTTTGTGAGTGTTTCTACTTATCTCAATAAGGGAAATAAATTAAGAGCCAATGTTGAGTAGAAATATGTCTTCTGAAGACCTAAACAGAGCCCAGCCAAAAACTCCAATACAATTTTGATCAACTTTGAGGGGCAGCTCTGACCATGCAGGATCATCCAGACCAAATGTGACGATTCTGCTACAGTACCTACTATTCCTATTTATGTACCAGCATGCACAATTTGAGCCTCCTACAGTACATGGTTTAGTTCTTGTGCTATGGGCTTGTGAACTTTGACAAAAAAAAGAGGCTGAACAAAATCGACACCCCCCTCCCCCTGTAAAACTGTCTCTATCTTGGAAAGTATTGATCTTACATAAAAGTAATTTTACAGTGTGTCTCCTGGATAACATAGGTACACCTGGTAATTTTTTCTGAATTTTTTGAGCCCTAAGTGCGTGGGCCCTGGTTGAATTGACGTGGAATGACCCCATACACACAGATATTACAGTGATAAATGAACCAGAGGGGGAGGGATGGAAAACACACAAACACACACACACAAACACAGAGAAAGAAATGGAACCAGATCATATTTATATCAGCATGCAGACCTCCACTATCCCATGAGCCTCTGTGCTTCCCCAACTCCAGCGATGCCAGGCTGGTTGAGGGGCTGGGAGCTGGCCCTGGTGCCCGCTGTTGTGCCCGGGGTGGGCAAGGATGGGGGCCACAGGGGGCAGAGAGGCATGAGGGGATCCTGCCGAGTGCCAACTCAGAGCAATTAGAGGAAACAGATGGCCACCTGGCAGCCTGGACTGGGAGTGTGTGTGTATGTGTATGTGTGTGTGTGTGTGTGTGTGTGTGTGTCACACGGCCAGAAAGCATGGGACGAAAAACCCTGAAATGATGCAGCATGGCTTCCTGTGCCAGACCCAAGTGAGGAAAGAGTGTTCCAGACACACCCACAGACACACAGAGATAGACAGACAAACACACACACTGAGAGAGTTCGACCTCGTAAAAAGGAAGAGAAAGAGAATAACATTCTGAAGAAAGAGTCTGGGGAGGGATGGAAAAAGAGAGAGAGGGGGGAGGGAGAGAGAGGGGGGGGGGCAGAGTACAGCCATAACTGAGAGAGAAAGGGATAGAGACAGTGGAAAGAGCAATAGCGAGAGTGGGAATATGGAAGGGAATAGAGAGAGTGGGAGTGAGGGAGGTGAGAGAGAGAGAGAGGGAGTGGGAGTGAGGGAGGAGAGAGAGAGAGGGAGTGGGGGAGGAGAGAGAGAGAGAGAGAGAGAGAGAGAGAGAGAGAGAGGGAGTGGGAGTGAGGGAGGAGAGAGAGAGAGGGAGTGGGAGTGAGGGAGGAGAGAGAGAGAGAAAGAGGGAGGGAGTGGGAATGTGTGTGTATGAGAGAGTGAAAGTGAGGGTATACACACATGTTACAAGTTGCAAACATGTTTCATGTTACAAGTTACTGTTTCTCTTAATGCTGTCAATGTTCTAATTGTTATGATGTTTTAATTGTGCTTTGGCAACACTGTACCCACAGTCATGCTAATAAAGCATCCTTGAATTGAATTGAATTGAAGAGAGAGAGAGAGAGAGAGAGAGAGAGAGAGAGAGAGAGAGAGAGAGAGAGACAGAGAGAGAGAGAGAGAGTGGGAGTGAGGGAGGGGAGAGAGAGAGAGAAAGATGAAGAGAGAGGAGGAGAGAGAGACAGGTAGAGAGAGAGAGTGAAAGATGGAGAGAGGGGGAGAGAGAGAGCGAGAGAGACAGAAAGTAGGCCACAGTGCCTGTGGCTAGAGAGCTGTTGTGTTATTCTGTTATTCTAACAGTCAGCCATTCAAACAGACACCTGCTAGTGCAGCCATTTGCACACTCTCTACCAGGTGTCAACACCAGGAGCTGAGCGCCCTGGGCACACACGCACACACAAACAGAGATAGAGAGAGGGAGAGAGGGAAAAGGAGAAGGCGAGGGAAAGAAACACACATAGAAAGACAGAGAGAACCGTTCACCCACGCAAACAAATGCAGTGCTGACACTACACTATGTTACATTTTTACCAAACAGGTCAGATAGCATCACTTATTCAAACAAAGAGCCCTCTGTGTGTGTGTGTGTGTGTCTCAGAGGGGCTCTCAGCACCGGGCAGCTCTCAGTGCAGATAAGAGTTTCCGTTCACAGTAGACTAATGGACCAACCATCACATCCACATTCCTTAGCAGTGAGACACACACACACACTCCCCTCTGTGTGTGTGTGTGTGTGTGGGGGGGGGGGGGGGGGGGGGGAAGTGTGTTTAGCTTGACAGTGATAATGTAACTGTGTAACACTAACACACACACACACACAAACACAAGCTCAACAGCCTCTGGCTTCCTGGAGCGGAGCAACCATGACACATATGTAAATCATCTAACCTCTGTGGTAGGTGCAATATATATACACCATTAAATACACACTTCATTATGCATGTATGTGTGTGTGTGTACGTGAGAAATATATATACATACTTCATTACACATATGCAAATCAACTTATTTCCTTTTACATGACATATAGGCCTGTTGAATGATCTTAAAGGAGAAATTCTGTGATTTTTCACCTAGAAAAGTTGCTAGTTGCTAGTCCCAGCGGCTAAATTAGCCAGGCAGCTCGTGACCTCGAGAAACGGAGATCTATGTGAGAATCGCCAGATTTCTCCTTTAACTCTGCGTCCATGTTCTATTAGAGTGAATCAGTAGAATCTCGATTAGTGGGTTAGCGAGGTATGTTGCGCTCAAAAGCCAGGGCATGCTGTGAAACGAAAGTGGCTCTATTTTAGCGTCACTGTATCACCATGGTGTCTTATGCTGCCAACCAAACCTGGTCAGGAGCAGGTTATGCACTAAGTATATCACATAACTGCTATCGTAGTATCACTTAACTTATACCCCTGAATCAAGGCTTTGTGTAGCCTCGATATGTCTAGATAGCCTAGATATGTCGAACATGCTTCGTAGTATACCATACAGATGACCACTCTGATGTGACCATAACCAGGTTCCTTTATAAACATACTGTATAGGGTTGCTTTAGGAGATGAAGTAATACTTAATGTGGGCAAGAGCAGGCCACTTCTCTTGGTCACGTGTTTCCACTTCATCTGTGTGTGTGTGCGCACGTGTGTGTGTGTGTTTGGGGTGTGGCAAAGAGTCTTAAATGCCCCATTAGACAGCCAGACAGTCTTATCTGGTGATGATCTAGAGACTCTGACAACCTGTGACGTTTTTATCACCACAAACACACACACACACACACACAGGAATGGCCAGGCTTGACCAGTGAGTCAGAGCCCATTTAGATGGAGAGATAGAGACACCACAAGATGAAACAGGAGATAACAAAGCCAACATCAATATAATCAGAGGAACCAGACATGTGTGTGTGTGTGTGTGTGTATAGAAGCTTATGTAGAAGTGTGTATGTGTGTGTGTGTGTGTGTGTGTGATGGGAAAGGGACTCATATGAAGACTCCGTCCTCCGCCAGAGACCAACAGAAAAGTTCAGTTTGTAAAATCCCAAAAACTTTAATTGTAACCAAAGACAAATAAGACAGAAGAACACAGGAGTGGATCCAACTGGACTTGACCCGTCTGCATATCAGATGTGGGACAAGAACGGACCCTAATGATGGTCATCACTGGGCGCTCGTGATCAAGGAGGAACACGCAAGACACACGTCATAGGAAGCATGATCCACTTATACAATTCATCAGTTACTGTAAAACACTCATCAGATGACAGAAATAAAGAGAATAAAAACATCAGAAACATGTGAAAAGTCAAAAGGCCTCAAACAGAACAAAACAGTGTGATAACAATGACCTTTCATGCGCACAGCGGGACAAACGCCACATTATAAATTATTCTCATTTACTTCCCTTGATATTTTTATATATTTATACTATTTACAAAGTGAGTGTGTATACCAGTGTGTGTGTGTGTGTGTGTGTGTGTGTGAGTGTGTGTGTGTGTAGCAGGAGGCTGTGCTGGTTAAGGCTTTTGCTGAGATGACTGCATATAAGTCGACTCAAAGAACTCTTACACTTTTTTTTGCCCCCCCAATGTATGTGTGTGTGTGTGTGTGTGTGTGTGTGTGTGTGTGTGTGTGTGTGTGTGTGAGAGAGACAGAGTTGGCTGCAGATCTGAAAAGGAAAAGAGAGACCTCCTTCAGCCTCTGTGCAGTTATAACTAGCTGAGTGTGTCCATACACACACACACACACACACACACACACACACGCCTATTGGTGGAATGGCATTCCTAATTAGTAGTAGAAAATCAGCACGTAGTCTAAGCCTTCCAGAATATTCCACAGGGTTCTAGGGCTATTCTAAGAGTTCTAAGCACTCCCTCCTGAGGAACAGGGTTCTAGATTTGCTCTCTAATGTGAAAGAGATTCTAGAAGTGTCCCCTTGAAGAGAAAGAAGTTCTGGAAGATTACGGAAGATGACCATTACAGACCAAATTGACTGGGGGGGTGGGGGAGTGGCCTCTATCCCAAGTGATTGCTGTGTGAGTGCGAGAAAGAGAGAGAGAGATTGTGAGTGAGTGAGTGAGTGAGTGAGTGAGTGAGTAAATGAGTGAGTGTGTGTGTGTGTGTGTGTGTGTGTGTGGTCTTTCAGTGGGAGCAGCAGAACATTAGCCTCCCTGTCCTTCACCGAGGACAAACACAACTCAAGGCCACTCAGTCCCTTTAATGGACCTCTGTGTGTGTGTGTGTGTGTGTGTCTGTTTATTGTGTCGAGAGCTTAAGAGGTTCTGTCTGATAAGGTCAAGAGGTGTCTGAGTGTGCAGTGTGTGTATTCAGAGGTATAGGTATGTGTCCTACACGAACACACACACACACACAAACCTCCCTGAGTCAGTCCATTGCACACGCTGACTCAGACTGCTCACTGATGACCCTCTCAGGAGAAATGTACACAATCTGTCTAACTAAAGATTGAATGTGTGTGTGTGTGCGTGTGTGTCTGTGTGTGTGTCTGCGGTAACAAAGACAGGGACGAGGTGACAGATCTATTTCCAGCTTAAAGCAGCTAACCAGCCCAGTGAGGCCCACAGAGAAGCTGTGTATGTGTGTGTGTGTGTGTGTGTGTGTTTTATTGTGCATTAGAGTGCATTATTTTATATTGTAGATATGGTTAAGACAATTATGAATTGAGAAGTGTGTGACACATTTCACTCCCAACCTCCTGGGACACAATTACCTGTCTAGTGTTTCAACTACCTCTTCCACACAGACACACACACAGGGCCACTGGGAGGCAATTTCCTCCAAACATAAAGGAGGAGAAAGAAAGATAGACAGAGGAAGAGAGAGGGAGAGAGAAAGAGAGAGGAAGAGAGAGAAAGAGAGAGGGAGAGAGAACTCAGAATTCGATTTAAAACGTAATATGCTGATGTAACTAATAATTCTGTGTGTGTGTATGTGTGTGTGTGTGTCTGTGTTACTGGTGTTATGATCTACTGAGTGTATTTTACACAGCTGTTCTTCCTCACTGTTGGAGCCCCTGCAGCAAGGCATGCTGGGATATGCCTCAGTGGACTGCAGAGCCCGACTACAGACACATGCACACAACACACACACACACAGAGCAGACTGCACAGAGCCGGACTACCAGCCTTAGGGAGACACCCCCCCCCCCCCTTCCACACACACACACGCTCAGCATGAGAGAAAGCTCAGAGGTGAGCAGCCACTGATTCACAGCAGGCTTGATGGGTCACACAGCGTGCACAGTGTGTGTGTGTGTGTGTGTGTGTGTGTGTGTGTGTGTGTTTGGATTATGTTGAGAGGTGATCACAGGTGCCTTCTGCATGATTACACACATTACATCACTAAGGCCTTCGAGAACAACACACAAGGAGTCTTAAAGAGACACAGAGGAAGTGTGTGTGTGTGTGTGTGTGTGTGTGTGTGTGTGTGTGTGTGTGTGAGAGAGAGAGAGTCATCACATCCCGTCATAAATGATCAGTGGCAGCAATCTGTCCAGCACAGCCCAACAGACGCTGCGTCACATCTCATTACACACCGGGCCCTGGACACACACACACACACACACACACACACACACACACACACACACACACACACACACACACACACACACACTCCTGATGTGCCGTTTGGTGCCTTCTGCCTTTCTGCCTCTCATTCTTCACTGAGGCTGGTCAGTGTTTCTGTCCAGTATGACCAGATTGTGTGTGTGTGTGTGTGTGTGTGTAGTATCACAGAGTTGTTGTCTTTTGAGTATTTGTTTGGGTGATTTCGACATCTGTATGTATGTGTGTGTGTGTGTGTGTGTATGTATGTGTGTGTGTGTGTGTGTGTGTGTGTGGATGTGGATATGTGGATGTGTGTGTGTGTGTGTGTGTGTGTGTGTGTGTGTGTGGATGTGTCTCAACAGGCAGATGATACACCCTAGTAGGTCAACCACTAGATCTAATACGAGTACAGCTGGGACTCGAGTAGTGTGTGTGTACGCACGCGCTTGAGAGTGTGTGAGTGTGCGTGTGTGTGATGGGCATACACAGTGTCTCTCCTGGCCAGTGGTGTGTGTGTGTGGTGGGCATAATGTGTCTCTCCTGGCCAGTGAGATGTGTCCATGGAGAAGCAGGAAGCAGTAAGTCCATTCAAAAGCAGAAAGGCCAGATTGTCTCTCCATTTTTCTTTTTGGTCACTGTCCATTCATCCCCCCTTCCACTTGTCCACTCACCCCCCCTCCTCCACTCGTAGACTCATCCCCCCTCATCTGTCCATCCGGCCACCCAGCCTTCCATCCGCAAGCCCGTCAAAGGGGTCAGATAAAAAATAAGATTTTAGTGAAAAATTAAACCAACACTTCATCTCTCTCTCTCTCTCTCCACCTCCATCGTTTTTTTTCTCTCTCCCTCCGTCTCTCTCCTTCTCTACACGTAGACGGCGGTCCGTGAGATGACCGATCCGTCTCTCTGCGACTCCATGTCATCGTCCAGGTAGTGCTGGTCGTCGTGGTGACGGAGCTGGAGGATGGGCCCGGCGGCGGTGAAGCGGTCGTAGCGTTCCTCGTCCTCCTCGTCCGCCAGCTCGTCGAACTTCTTCCTCTCCGCCTCGTCCATCTCGCCGCTCAGCAGGATGTCCTGTGCCGTGGGCGTGGTCGACAGCAGCCCGTGATTGGCCGATTTCTCAGTTAGCCCGCCCCCAGACACGCCCTCACGGTAGGTGTAGATGGGCCCGTTGTTGTTGCCGGGGCCATTGCCGGGGCCACCGCCATTTTTACTGGCCTTGGAGCCGAAGAGGCGGGACTTGATGTCAAACGCCCCGCTCTTCTGGTTGCCGCGGTAACCCTGCTGCTGTTGCCGCCGGTTATGAGTCACCAAGATGGCCACAAGAGCACCAACCAATAGGAGGGCCAGGAGGATGCCGATGACTACGCCCGCTACCACCCCAACATTGGATGGGTCAGCAGGGGGATCTGAGAGAGAGACAGGGAGAGAGGAAGAGAGAGAGAGAGAGTGGGAAAGAGAGAGAGGGGGGGGGGGAGAGGGAGAGAGTGAGAGATAGAG
>NW_027468587.1:27347685-27355185 GCF_046254945.1 Alosa pseudoharengus
GTGTGTGTGTGTGTGTGAGCAAGAGGATAAGTGTGTCACATCCATTTAACAAAAAGAGGAGCGAATGAAAGTCAGTCCTCCAACCAACTACCCATTTTAGCTACACACCACGTCTACAACACACACTCACACACACACAGTGAGACACACACACACACACACACACACACACGCACGCACACAGTGAGACATGCAGCTCATGAGAAGAAGGGAAAGAAATGAAAAGATAACAAAGACATGCAGAAGAGCCCCAACCGCCTGGCTACCACGACCGGACTCTGTGTGTGTGTGTGTTTGTGTGTGTGTGTGAGTGTGAGTGTGAGTGTGAGTGAGTGAGAGAGCGTGTGTGAGTGAGTGAGTGAGTGAGTGCGAGAGAGCGTGTGTGTGTGAGTGTGAGTGTGAGTGAGTGTGAGTGTGAGTGTGAGTGTGAGTGTGAGTGTGAGTGTGAGTGTGAGTGAGAGTGAGAGTGAGTAAGTAAGTGAGTGAGTGAGAGAGCGTGTGTGAGTGAGTGAGTGAGTGAGTGAGTGCGAGAGAGCGTGTGTGTGTGAGTGTGAGTGTGAGTGTGTGTGTGTGTGTGTGTGCAATGAGCACAAGCAAAACCACGAGGAGAGCCAGGACAGAATATGGGGTGTTTGTGTGTCTACATAATGTAGTGTGTGGCCTTACCTCTGACGTTGACGGTGACCTGGTTTTTGCCGATGCCCAATCGGTTGCGGACCTCGCAGATGAAGGTGGTGTTGACGGTTTCGTCCACCTTCAGAACCTTCAGCTTGTTCTCTGTGACCTGGACGGTGTCTGGCATGTGGCCGGTCAGCCTGGGGACAACACACACAGCAATGGTGTTGTTGTTGTTTTTATTATAAATAATGATTTCTTCATGATTTTCCTCAGAATACATTTGCTTTCCTTCAAGGTTGGATTTCCCTTCATTGATATTACAGTGAATCACCAACAGATTGTTTTTATGTTATTTTTAGTCAACTTTACCAAAGGTGGCAATAATTCTGGAGTGTACTGTATATGTGTGTGTGTGTGTGTGTGTGTGTAAAACTCACATTCTCCAGGTGACTGGGGTGGGGATGGTGTGTGTGTGTGTGTGTGTGTGTGTGTGTAAAACTCACATTCTCCAGGTGACGGTGGTGGGGATGGTGTGTGTGTGTGTGTGTGTGTGTGTGTGTGTAAAACTCACATTCTCCAGGTGACGGTGGTGGAGATGGTGGTGGGGATGGTGTGTGTGTGTGTGTGTGTGTGTGTGTGTGTGTGTGTGTGTGTGTGTGTGTGTGTGTGTGTGTGTGTGTGTGTGTGTGTGTGTGTGTGTAAAACTCACATTCTCCAGGTGACGGTGGTGGGGATGGTGTGTGTGTGTGTGTGTGTGTGTGTGTGTGTGTGTAAAACTCACGTTCTCCAGGTGACGGTGGTGGGGATGGTGTGTGTGTGTGTGTGTGTGTGTGTGTGTGTGTGTGTGTAAAACTCACGTTCTCCAGGTGACGGTGGTGGGGATGGGGTTGCCTTTGGCTTGGCAGGTGAGCTCCACGTTGGTGCGGCCCATGTACCAGTTATCATCGTAGCCCACGATGGACACCATGGGGGGGTCTGGACATAACACACACTTCAGTTAGCACCGCACTGGACCAGGGTGTGTGTGAGTTAGGATGAGTGTGTAGGTTGATTGATGTACATGAATTTAGTAACTAAACCAAACAGACACAATACTAGGGACGACGTTCTCACATACACTTACACACACTCTATGGCAAGCTTCATGGGGAAACTCTCGGCCATAGTACACACACACACACACAATGTCAAGCTTCATGGGGAAGCTCTCGGCCTTAGCACACACACACACACACACACACAGACACACAGACACACACACACAATGTCAAGCTTCATGGGGAAGCTCTCAGGCTTGGCCCAACCACACACAGACACACACACACACACACACAGACACACACACACACAGGCACAGACACAGACTCAAGGGTGAGCTTCATGGGGAAGCTCTTGGGCTTGATCCAACCTCACACACACACAGACATACACACACACACTTACACTCAATGGCGAGCTTCATGGGGAAGCTCTCTGGCTTGGTCTGTGTCCGATGTTCCACCACGCAGCTGATGTCCTTGCCGTTGTCAGCGGGCGTGGGGATCAGTTTGTAGTCGCTGCGGAGAGTCACCGTGTTGTCGCTTTCCTGCGTGGTCGATGTCGTGGCGTTGCCATTGACCGACGTCACCCAGCGTATCTGAGACACCGGGCGGCCGTTAGCGGACGCACACCGAGCCACCACCACCGGCGTATCGCCCGCGACAACCGTTATGTGGGACGCCGAGTTCTTGGGTTTGGCTAAAAGAGAGAGTGAGGAATTGAGGAGTGACGGAGGGAGGGAGAGAGGGAGAGAAGCATTTGTGTGAGACTTTTCTTCCAGTTAAAGGATAAAGACACTTGGAATTGGTGTTTGGAGAGTGGCTAGCTGGTCTTGTGTGTGTGAGTGTGTATGAGTGTGTGTGTGTGTGTGTGTGTGATATGTGTGTGATGTATGAGCGTGTGCATGCTAAGCAGTGGATCGATTTGCTCTGCAGATCCCTGTGGAGTAGCAGCGGGAGCTCCACCCCATTAACACCCAACCCATTCATCTGACAACAGCAGTTAGGCACTCACCTGACACACACACACACACACACACACACACACACACACACACACACACACACACACACACACACACACACACACACACACACACACACACACCTCTGTTCTACACACTGATCAATACTGAGCTGTAGACTACAGAGGACTCCTCATTACTGCCCTCTATAAGGTGCTACAGTTCATACACACACACACTTATTACTGCCCTCCATTGAGAATGAGGAGTCACATGCCGATTTGGGTTGATTTGGGTGGGGTCTGAGCCGGTCGGCCATGATGGTAGGATACTCTATCGGTTGCCACGGGTGACAGCACCCCAAAGACAGTGACACAGATCAGGAAAGACGGCTTGAGAAGTTATCACGGTGTTTAAACTGAGACATTAAGAGAAAATTAAAAAGTTGACTTGAAGTTGACCACCCACCCCTTAATAGATATTGAAGAGTTAACTACGATTTTAGAAAACCTGCTTAGGTGATCGATGTTCAGGCTAGTAATCCTCATGGTTTCCTCTACCGGACATGGATGGACAATGTTGCTCTTCGTTTATTACAATGTAAAGTTGGGTACTCACTCAGGCACGACAGGTTCGTCAGAAAGTAAAATAAATATCACACACAAAACAGCGGTGGCATTACGTGACTACACACGCTAAGGTGAGAGAGCCTGTCTGTTAAGTGACGCGACAGAGAAGCAATAAGTGACAGATCAGATGAGACAGACTCAGGTAACTTACAAGTATGGAAGGCTCTATGTATACAAAAAAATAATAACGTTTTGGTACACAGATGAGTTATATGACAGCGCAAAAAAGAAATGAACAGCGGTCTGCAGTGTGCATATTAGCGACAAAACCACCAACAACCACCACGTGGACATAACCACCACCAATCCTGATTTATGCTATACTACGAGAGCAATGACAGGCAAGCCTAAAGTAAGCCCCTCTCTTTCTTCCTCCCTAATAAACACGTCCATGTTCCATAAGTTAGGCTAGCTACATCAGTCAGCGATGTATACCCCCAGCAGTCAGCATAGAAAGGTTTTTAGCCTACTTCACATGTTAGGGTTATGTATAATATTATTTCACAGAAAAGTAAAAAAACATGGACACCCAGACATGTGAACACACACACGCACACACAGTCCCACACTAACCAAGCATGACGAGGTTGGTGATTCCCTGGGCGTTGCCAGTCGGGTAGGTGGCATACTCGCAGATGTAGCGTCCCTCATCAGTCATCTTGACGTCAGCGATCCGGATGGACGGCGTGTCCAGCGTTGGCGCGATGAAGGTCACTCTGCCCGTGACTGGCGAGTCTGGGTAGCTGGCCCCGAAAGTGGGGTGGTACACGGCGATGTTGATGCGTTCGCCATCCGAAGGCTCAAGGATCCACGACACCTAAAGACACCACAGAGAGAGAGTGTGTGTGAGAGTGTGAAAGTGTGTGAGAGTGTGTGTGAGAGTGTGAAAGTGTGTGTGTGTGTGTGTGTGTGTGTGTGTGTGTGTGTGTGTGTGTGAGAGAGAGAGAGAGAGAGAGAGAGAGGAAAAGAGAAAGAGGGGTGTTGCAACTGCAGGAGACACTCTGGTACCAGTCTTCACTCCCTTAGGACAATAAGACACACACACGCACACACACACGCACGAGTCGCAGGAGATGCAGGAGAGAGAGAGAGTGTGTGAGTGTGTGTGTGTGTGTCTGGTGTGTCTGTCTGTGTGTGTGTGTGGTTAGGGCTTCAGACTTGTAACCGGAGGGTTGCCGGTTCGAACCCCGACCAGTAGGTACGGCTGAAGTACCCTTGAGCAAGGCACCTAACCCCTCACTGCTCCCCAAGCGCTGCTGTAGCAGGCAGCTCACTTTGTCGGGATTAGTGTGTGCTTCACCTCACTGTGTGCTGAGTGGGTTTCACTAATTCACGGATTGGGATAAATGCAGAGACCAAATTTCCCTCACGGGATCAAAAGAGTATATACTTACTTTACTTACTTATGATGTGTTTTGTAACATCCTTAACAGCCCACTTATGATGTGTTTTGTAACATCCTTAACAGCCCTGATGTTGTGCTCTTGGACAGAGAAAGCAAGGAGGTGCTCTAACAGAAATAGGTTGCATATGGACACAACCTTCTATGATAAAACGACTAAAGATCACCCCCTCCTTGCAAATATCAGTGACCTATGCTATGTAAGTTTGGAGCATCGATATTTGGCAGCTTGGGGCAGGATCATCTAAGAGAGAGTCCAAAAAGCATCATCTAAGGGCTGAGCTACACCAGGCATGTAACTGAAGCACTCCGGTCGCGTTGCGTCTGCTGCAACAATTAGCTTCCACTATAATCAAAGGAAGTAGCTACACCAGACGTGATAGTGGCGCGTAAGTTCTGAAAAAAAATAGACCATTAATTTAAAATGGATTTTACGCGTCGCGAACGGAACGCTTCAGTTACGCGCCTGGTGTAGCGTCGCTGTAAGAGTCCTAACAGCTGGAAACATCCTGCTCTACATCAGCTGGGATAGGCAGGAGATGTGTTCTGTACTCATGAGTGAATCCACCTACAGAAAGGATTCAAATGTGTGTGTGTGTGTGTGTGTGTGTGTGTGTGTGTGTGTGTGTGAGTGAGACATCTAAACAGTTTCTCTGACATGAACAAACACACACACGCTCACCTGAGACACTTGGGTACTTCCTGGGTTGACGAACTTGCAAGGCAGCTCCACATTCTGACCTGGATATGACATCACCTCTGGATCCACCTGGATGAGCTGGCCTAGTGCCCCTGGACAGGAAGAGGAGGGGCATGAGAAACAGGAAACAAGAATTTAAAGCTCCAGGCACTTCCTGACGGTCTTTCTGTCAGCAATGAGTCACCCAGCCTCTCTCTCTCTCCCAGCCTCTCTCTCTCCCAACCTCTCTCTCTCTCTCTGTCTGTGTGTGTGTGTGTGTGTGTGCGTGTGTGTGTGTGCGTGTGTGGGATGGGTCCACTGGAAAACAGTAGAGTACATAACACACAACCTAACTAAATGCAATGCGAGGGAGCATCAGCGACAAAGTCCGTTTGATTAATTTTCAATTTCAGTCCTACCTGGACACAAGCGAAGCAGTGCTTGCTTTGTCCCTCACCTTGACTTACTACAGGTGTATCTCAAAAAAGAATATTGTGGAAAAGTCCATTGCCCTGCCCAGACTGAGAGATTAAAGGCTCAGGACTCATTGTGGTGTTTTGACTTAATTATCTATACTTTATTAGAGCTATTCTCAGGTTGACACTTCTATGTTATAAATTCTGCAATGCATATTCTAATATTTTGATATTCTCCATTTTTTGGAGATTAGAATCAGTGTTTCCTCTACGTTCGTTTAAGAATGGCGGCCTGCCATGGCAGAATTAATGTTATTCCTGAATCCTGTCCCTCTCAAGTCATGTTAAATGGTGTGATTAGGGGGGCGCTCTGGCGCAGCATGCTACAGCGCCCGTACCACGTACGGGTCAGAGTGCCCACGGGGACCCAGGTTCGAATCCAACCTGTGGTCATTTCCCGATTCCCACCCCATCTCTCTCTCCCACTTACTTCCCATCACTCTTCACTGTCCTGTCCAAATAAAGGCAAAAAGCCCAAAAAATATACTTAAAAAAAATGTTGTGATTAGCAACTAGAATAAAAGAATCCCGGGGTTGACAACCCCCGACCCCATGTTATTATTATTAGGCTATAGGTTCAAATTAAGCTATAGGCTATATCCTATGCTTATGTTGTATGTAAATAGAGGTTAAGAAAGATATTCTAGTTTTTGTTAATGAAATGCCATCTTTTTCATACTGTAACCTTATATTAAATGTAACCTTCTGCTATTTAGTGTGACTTTTTTTTATTCAGTAGAATAATCTAAATTAAACCAGATAAAGGCTTGAAATATTTCACTTTATGTGTAATGAATCTAGATCTATATACATCTATATAACTTTCTGAAATAAATTATAAAAAACATCTTTTCCATGATATTGTATTTTTTTGAGATGCACCTGCTGAATGAGAACAAAAGCAACGAGGCAAAAGAAGGACATTTCAGGGTTTGGGTGGACAGACATCGCCCACTGCTGCGCATGAAGTTAGTCAAGTCAAGTCACGTTTATTTATAAAGCACTTTAAAAACAACAACAGCTGACCAAAGTGCTGGACAGGCAAGTTAATACGACTTGATAGACAACAAAAAAGACATCAAAAATGAAGATAACAATATTTACAAGCAAGCAAACAAACAAACAAATAAATAAATAAATAAATAAATAAATAAGACAATCAGGCTGTGTTAAAAAGTTAGGGTGGACAGAGATCGCCCACTGCTGCGCATACGGTGTTGGGGTGGACAGAGATCGCCCACTGCTGCGCATGAAGTTAGGACACACTGTGTGAAAGAGAGGGGTGGAGGAGAGATGGGGGGGTTAGAGAGAGGAGGTGTGAAGGAGATAAGGGGGGGAGGAGTAGAGAGGAGAGGGGGATAGAGAGAGCAGAGGGATGGAGGAGAGAAGGGGGGGATAGAGAGAGAAGGGGTGGAGGAGAGGACGGGGGATAGAGAGAGAGGGGGATACAGAGGAGAGAGGGAGTGGTGACAAACAGAAGCTGTGTGTCAGAGATGCTCTACTTTACTCAGCCCCATTGCCTGCAGGTGACGAGCAAACATCATGCACGCGCGCACACACACACTCACACACCCCTGCACACACACACACACACCCGGCCAAACAACCTCATCCATACACACACACTCACAAGGCCAACCAACCCCATCTGCACAAAAGCACATACACACTGGCACAGTAAACCCCACATCATA
>NW_027468587.1:27360185-27395185 GCF_046254945.1 Alosa pseudoharengus
TTGAATAACACACACACACACACACACACCTTGTGTTTCACTGAAACCAAAGAGGTGCTGGTTACTCCCACATAACCGAGCTGGCTGGGACAAAGCAAACAGGCAGACACTAGCTGCTCAAACTAAGTACACTTCTGCATTAGCTTCTGAAACTACAAGGAAATACTTATTACAGAGGAGTTCCCTTTGCCTTTGGAATTAAAATAGCCCAAGTGCTGTCGCTGTCAATCTCTGTTGTCCATTCTCCAAAGAAATCCGTAGCCAAAGATTGCTTCAGAATCGCTATGGTTTAATCCGAAAAGATCTGAATTACACAGCACAGCTTTTAAATGTTCCATTCACGCAGGCGGTAAAACTCTTGAGGCATTCATATAACTTGTGAGGTAACCTGTAATGTTCGATCAACTTCTGAAGACGACAAGGACAAAAATAGCCTAATGCTTAATGCATAGCCTAATATTTTTGTTTTTAAATAAGCCGCCAACTAGGGCTGGGCGATATGGCTGAAAACTGTATCACGATATAAGTATTTCATATCGGTCGATATCGATAATTATTGATTTTTTAAAAATCTATTTTAGATAAGGACCAGAAGGGGGAAAAAAGTTCAATTTAAACACTTTTATTTTAAACTTAACCTTCCTTTAAACTTAACCTTCAAATAAATAATTGTGCACATAAGTCTGAATGAGCAGCACTGGTTGAAGCCTGGAAATTGAAACAAAGTAATTTGCTAGTTTATCATAGTAAGTCTACTGGTCAGACTGTTCAGTTTCCCCACGTGTGTGTTTAAGTTTCAAATGAATACTTTTTCTTCTTGGGACAGGCCCATTTGAGTCTTGGAAAATACTTTTCCATTTGCATCGGGATTGAGTTGATTAGAATTTAGCAGTCAATTTGAATGCAACAGTTTTGAAAAATTTGTGCAGCGTGCTAATGATGCTAACCGGATTTAATAGCAATTCAGTCGTCTTGCACGATTGTGAATGTTTGGATTACATGCACATGCTGAGGAGGGATGCACCTAGAGAGAGAGAGAGAGAGAGAGAGAGCGAGAGCGCGCGCATGGGGCAAGGACTCATTGAGAGTCTGTGTTGAGGTAGGCCTACTTTTATCGTCTACTCTGGTAGAGTTGCACATACTAGCTACAATGCAAGATATATTTAGCCTATTTATTTATGGACAATGTAAGGCGGGAGGTGTGTGTTGCTTTTAATTATCGAATGTTCTATCGAACGCATTTTTTATTTATATCGATTACATGTCTATTGCGATACATATCGCTATTGTTTTATCGCCCAGCCCTACCGCCAAGTCCAAAACAAATTGAAATGGACCAATCAGGTCCAATGTCTGAGTAATCTGGTCAGCAACAACTGTTTAGGTGGCTGTTTCTTCTCCTAAATCTCTTTGCTAAAATAAAAAATTTCTTCAAAATAATGAGTGGATAGCCTATTTATGATGACTTCTTGAAGAGGCCAAAAGCTAAAACACGAAGTTATCAGACCAAAGAAAACAAAAAAACTCACATACAGCAAGCATCTGAACGAGGAAGGAAAACGTAAACTTTTTTATCCAAACTTTAAAGGATAATTTCGGTATTTAGCACTTTGAGTCCCTTTTCTGGTTTGTTTTGGATGAACTAGAGTGGTGGACACCGACATTTTGACGATGGGTCCTGTCTCGACTTTTCTGTCTCGTTTTGAATTGCCTTTGACTACTTCAGAGTGGCTGCCTACAGGCATGCACAAACATGTCCTTAAAAAACCGGTAATGTTCATTTTCAAAACTGTGCAACTCACCGAGTGGTTAGTGGTGTTTGTTGATGTTCCAAAACAAGTAGCATAGCGAAATACAGTTTCTGTCGTGTTTTATTTGACATTTTGTAAAATCCCATTGATTTCTGTTGGAAGACTCATTGCACTTTAATATTACTGCGCCACCGGAAACGGAAACGGGGGCTGTTTACATTTGGTTGTAGTCTTTCCGCGAGACCTTCTTTTACTGTCTATGCTTCAGGCTCAAATATTGAACGGAAGTTTATACGCGGTTGTGAGGTGTCTGAAAAAATAGTTCCACAATAGCAAATAACACGGCTGGAAATCATACATTGCGCCGATATATTTGATTTTAATAATCAACGAACACCACTAACCACTCGGTGAGTTGCACAGTTTTGAAAACAAACCTTAAGGGTTGTTTTAAGGACATGTTTGTGCATGCCTGTAGGCAGCCACTCTGAAGCAGATTAAAAACGACCCTTTTTCGACCCTCTCTGCATTCAAATCGCTATATCTCGAAATGGATTTCCGTGACACTGGACTCATTTCTTCCTGGCATGCCCCATATGAATATGCATATATACTTACACCATTTCCAGTGTACTGATGAAGTGTAAGGGCTGAGCTACACCAGGCGCGTAACTGAAGCGTTCCGTTCGCGTTGCATCTGCTGCAACAATCAGCTTCCATTATAATCAATGGAAGTAGCTACACCAGATGTGATAGTGGCGCGTACGTTCGAAAAAGAGAGAGAAAGTAGTGTGGGAGTAAAAGCCCCACAGTGTGTGTGTGTAGTGTGTGTGTTTTAAGGTAATGCTTAGAGATGCACCGATTGCAATTTTCTGGGCCGATACCGATTTTTCATAGAGTTTGACCTGCCGATACCGATTTTAGCCGATTCCGATTTCCAACTTCTAACCATTTTACAGCACACACACAAATAGTTATTTTCTATCTTTTCTTTGATAGAACATATTAATATAGACATGTAATCAACTTGTCAATAATGAAATGGCTGTTAAAAAAAATGGAACCGGTGAGCAGACAGATTCTTTTTCAAGTCTAACTTCAGCTGCAGTATCAAATTATGGATTAAGTTAAGTTATGGAACACCCATTTTATTCTTCTCACATCCAATATCCAACTAAAGATATAAAAACAATTTATTTTCATGATACATTTGAACATGCTACCATGTAACATATTTTCATATGCATTGATGAATTTATGGGAGGGCAAGGGAAAAGTGGTAGTAGCCTAGGGCTAGGCTATCACGCAAACACAGGGGAGAAGTGCTAATAGCGATTAGGTGCTCCACCATGAAAACATTGCACTGTCTGTTTTGCGGTGAAAAAATTAAATTCAAATTCCGGTTAAATGCATCAATTAGGCTATAGAAACTTGAGACGGCTGATTCAGTATTCAGAGCATCAGTTTTCTTCGTTGTAGGCTACTATGTCAAAAGCAACTTTAACATTTGTTTGCCTTTCTAATAGGCTATCGTTTGTTCACTTTCACGACATCCACTTCTCAATCTGCTAGACTAGGGTATTTGAAGGCATAGCCCTAGTCTACGTGCAGTAAATAGTTTGAGTATTTTTTTAAGTGGAGTAGAACTACTAGGGCGACTGTATGTCGCTGCTTGTTGACATCTTATTATGTAGCCTATGATCGCTAAACTTTATTTTTAATGTCGCAATCGGTCATCTCCGTTCAGCAGCGCATTGTGGTTCAGCTGTGGGCACGCAATTAGCGGCAGTGACGGGCGGTGATGAGCGATGTTTACGTAGCCTAATGAAGTGACAGCTTAGTAAATTCCACGCAGTAGGCCAATGGCAAAGCACAGCGTTTGCTGCATAGAAAAACTCAGTAGCCTATTAGCGCATTCTTTGTAGCCCTACATCCAGCCCTGAGTGTTGGCCTGGTCGCTAGCTTCTTCGAAACTTTGCAAACTCAGCTGGGTGTTGTTACAATTGCCGTGCACAAGTAAATTTGACCGGCATAAAATCGGCATGTCTCAGACTGACCGGCCGGTCGCCGGTCATGGCCGATCACGTGAAAATCGGCTGCTTCCGGTCACCAGCCGATCTATCGGTGCATCTCTAGTAATGCTGTCTTTTTTGATGATGATGATTGTGGGTGGTGTGTGTGTGAGAGAGAGAGAGGGCAAGCATAGTCAGAACAAAGGACATCTCTGAGTTTGTTCTGCACTGATGACCTGGTACAGCAGTCCAACACACACACACACACACACACACACACCTAAAGCCATGACCGTGAAACTCATTACTGATATAGAGAAACACATTAGTGATTATTCTATGTAAAGTGTGTGTGTACGCATTTCACACCACACAGAACTAAAAAGATCACTCACTCGCTCACACTCACACACACACACAATGAACCCACCTGTAGGTAATTAAACCAGTAATTAAGGCAAAACCTCCACAGATAAGAGAGAGAGGAGAGAGGGAGGGAGTCCCACCATCAGCACGAGAGCTGAGAAATTGCATGGAGATGTGTGTCGCCTCAAACTCACTCACACACACACACACACACACACACACACAAAGCTGGCCTGCTGCGTTTCCCATTAAATTGTATGTGTCGCAGCGTGTGCGTGTGTGTGTGTGTGTGTGTGTGTCATCTATAATTAGTTCCTTTGCTGCTTCTGAGGGATTGGATCCCGATCCTCTTGAAAATCCCAGACCAGTGCTACAGATATGCCCTTAAATCAACGCTAGTCAGTCGCTCGCACGCACGCACACATCTCACCATCTTCACCCTGTCACACACACACTCATAAACACACACTCACACACCACCATCTTCACACACACATGCCCATGAACAGGGACTAGGGGTGTTAAAAACTAGAATTGCGGTTCCGAGGAACTGCAAGAGTGGGTTTGATCAGGGGCATGGAACTCGGCCTCATCCAAGGATTCCAACGGTACCTCATTTATGAAAATCGGACATACGGGTCAAAAGTTACATGCACACACCTTCATATACACAGACAGCCCAGCCCAGCCCATTATAGCTCTGCCAGGTGGCTTAGAACTCTTCCAGGTGCAAGCTTAAGCAATTAGAGCTGTGATGTCACAATCGAAATTTGAATTCTGAACATTCCGCCATTCATTTCAATGGGCCCAAAAAACGCAGAAAAACGGGAATACCGCGAAAACGACAAGGGCCAGCGACACGAAATCAACAAGCAAGTTACACCGGTTCGGGCCTGAATTTTTGGAGTTCGAACCGCGTCGATAGCTCAAACGGTCTAGGAGCAGTAGTTCGGCCAAAAAGTGGGTGAACAGGAATAATAAATAACTAGAATTGCGGTTCCGAGGAACTGCAAGAGTGGGTTTGATCAGGGGCATGGAACTCGGCCTTATCCAAGGATTCCAACGGTACCTCATTTATGAAAATCGGACATACGGGTCAAAAGTTACATGCACACACCTTCATATACACAGACAGCCCAGCCCAGCCCATTATAGCTCTGCCAGGTGGCTTAGAACTCTTCCAGGTGCAAGCTTAAGCAATTAGAGCTGTGATGTCACAATCGAAATTTGAATTCTGAACATTCCGCCATTCATTTCAATGGGCCCAAAAAACGCAGAAAAACGTGAATACCGCGAAAACGACAAGGGCCAGCGACACGAAATCAACAAGCAAGTTACACCGGTTCGGGCCTGAATTTTTGGAGTTCGAACCGCGTCGATAGCTCAAACGGTCTAGGAGCAGTAGTTCGGCCAAAAAGTGGGTGAACAGGAATAATAAATAATAATAATAATAACTAGAATTGCGGTTCCGAGGAACTGCAAGAGTGGGTTTGATCAGGGCCATGGAACTCGGCCTCATCCAAGGATTCCAACGGTACCTCATTTATGAAAATCGGACATACGGGTCAAAAGTTACATGCACACACCTTCATATACACAGACAGCCCAGCCCAGCCCATTAGAGCTCTGCCAGGTGGCTTAGAACTCTTCCAGGTGCAAGCTTAAGCAATTAGAGCTGTGATGTCACAATCGAAATTTGAATTCTGAACATTCCGCCATTCATTTCAATGGGCCCAAAAAACGCAGAAAAACGGGAATACCGCGAAAACGACAAGGGCCAGCGACACGAAATTAACAAGCAAGTTACACCGGTTCGGGCCTGAATTTTTGGAGTTCGAACCGCGTTGAAAGCTCAAACGGTCTAGGAGCAGTAGTTCGGCCAAAAAGTGGGTGAAAAGGAATAATAAATAAATAAATAAAGTAAACTTAAGAAGAACAATAGTGGGCTTGCTCCGCAAGCCCACAGCATGGCTTCGCCATGCTGTGGTCTTGCTGGACCAAACCCACTAATAATAAGAAAACTTAAGAAGAACAATAGTGGGCTTGCTGGATCAAACCCACTAACTAGAATTGCGGTTCCGAGGAACTGCAAGAGTGGGTTTGATCTGGGGCACGGAACTCTGCCTCATCCAAGGATTCCAACGGTACCTCATTTATGAAAATCGGGCACACGGATCAAAAGTTATCTGCATCAACGCAACATCCAATAAGCTAAAACGCATAAATAACGTGGTTGCTATGCTGGTTGCTAGGGCAATCATGCTGGTTGCTCAGGTGGTCGCTAGGTTAGAAGGCCAGTGCCTCCTGAGAGGCCTGAAGGGTCAGTTCTGAGGTTGTTGACTGCTGAAACCGAAAAATGGACTGCATTTTCTTAAAAGACAGTGTGACTGAAGTGCGGGCAAAGTTTGCACAGAAATGTACGATTTTTCCCACCCTCATCGACCTTGTCATAAAACTTGTTTAAATGATCACACGACGCCTCCTTGCTGCTTTGTCGTCTACATCAGCCTTTCTCAAACTTCTTTGACCTGAGGCCCAGTCAAGGCATACTTTGGGGTCATAGGGCCCACCTACATGAACCCACCCCCTCCTCCCACCCCCCATCAAATTGTAATATCATCACAATTATTATTTTTTTTATACTATATTGCTATACATGCACTTCAAAACAGTCAATGTTTAAAGTGCTAAGATTGTTCACAAAAGTTTGTGAAAGCATGCACATCAGAGTACTGCTTTACTAATGTAAAATATAATTAGGCCTACACTAGTTTCATTGTTTTTGCATTGTTGCATGATTGATATGCTATTTAATTACATTTCATTTGAATGCCTGAATGTAAGAATTCAGGAAACACAATACCAGCTTTTAACATTTATGTTGTTTACAAGTTTATGTAAATCACATAACACATGAACTGTTTACATACTACTGATAGCCCATTACTGTACACAATAGATTAGTATCTTCAAATAGTCAAGGTTGTTGACTGCTGAAACCGAAAAATGGACTGCATTTTCTTAAAAGACAATGTGACTGAAGTGCGGGCAAAGTTTGCACAGAAATGTACGATTTTTCCCACCCTCATCGACCTTGTCATAAAATTTGTTTAAATGATCACACGACGCCTCCTTGCTGCTTTGTCGTCTACATCAGCCTTTCTCAAACTTCTTTGACCTGAGGCCCAGTCAAGGCATACTTTGGGGTCATAGGGCCCACCTACATGAACCCACCCCCTCCTCCCACCCCCCATCAAATTGTAATATCATCACAATTATTATTATTTTTATACTATATTGCTATACATGCACTTCAAAACAGTCAATGTTTAAAGTGCTAAGATTGTTCACAAAAGTTTGTGAAAGCATGCACATCAGAGTACTGCTTTACTAATGTAAAATATAATTAGGCCTACACTAGTTTCATTGTTTTTGCATTGTTGCATGATTGATATGCTATTTAATTACATTTCATTTGAATGCCTGAATGTAAGAATTCAGGAAACACAATACCAGCTTTTAACATTTATGTTGTTTACTAGTTTATGTAAATCACATAACACATGAACTGTTTACATACTACTGATAGCCCATTACTGTACACAATAATACTGTGCCCATTCATTAACATTAAACATCAGGCGTCTTGTTTACACATTTAAACCATATTTGCACTTCGAAATTCGCTTCCAAATTGTAGTAACTACATCTACGAAGTCTAAGGAAGATATCTATGAACATACTACATGGTTAAGATACATTTTGACAGAACTACAGACTTCGTGAAAGTAGCCTAGTAGCCCTACATAAAAGGCTCAATTAACTTCATTGCAAAATCGCGGTTGGTCTGTTTACACACTAAAACCATATTTACACTTCGAAATTCGCTTCCAAATTGTAGTAACTACATCTACGAAGTCTAAGGAAGATAATCATGTAGTCTGTTCATAGATAAGATACATTTTGACAGAACTACAGACTTCGTGAAAGTAGCCTAGTAGCCCTACATAAAAGGCTCCATTAACTTCATTGCAAAATCGCGGTTGGTCTGTTTACACACTAAAACCATATTTACACTTCGAAATTCGCTTCCAAATTGTAGTAACTACATCTACGAAGTCTAAGGAAGATAAAACTGTAGTCTGTTCAACGATAAGATACATTTTGACAGAACTACAGACCTCGTAAAAGTAGTACCTAAAATCAGTGTGATAAATGGCCATCACGTAGCCTAAAGCATATAGCACTAGCATATGACAACAGCAAATAGCTAACGTTTACGTTAGCCTAACTTACTTATCGTTGACGTTGACCCGACACGTTTATAAGTTAGACCATAGACTGATAAGGACGTCCATCAAAATTCCGTGTGTATCCTGTGTATCTTTCATGCTGCTATCCTGTTGCCTTTTCCCTGTTGTTCCGGCAACAAGGTTTTTACGCGATATTTGCCACATCCCAGAGAGTTGTTGTTTGGTGGGTCAGGTGACGAGCCGTCGAATCACAGCACAGCACCCAGAATGCATTGCAACACACCGTCTAGAAGGGACTCAGCGTTAGGTCGGCTTTAAATAGCATACAGAACCTTTAGTAATATAACGTTGTCTGTAAGCTCCACAGATCGTGGCAAGACAATTGAATTGATTGAGGACTTCTTGCTGGGCAACGATGAGTAACTTGATTAGTAAAGCTGCGTGGATATGCATGATATCTGTATGAAAGTGTGTTTCTCAATGTAATACTATATACAACTGTACACATGACGAAGTTCAAATGGAGCTAGCTGGGTATTGGACTGGGCTGAATGGATTGGTGAAATACTTTATTTATTTTTTTTATGACCTATATGAACATGGTTTGGCTTTACACTTAGTGCTGGCAAGGCATTGAACTGGGCTGAATGGATTTGGAAAATATATATATATTTTTTTTAATGACCTGTATCAACATGGTTTGGCTTTAAAAAAAAGATGAGACAGCGCTTCGCGCTGTCTCATCTTTTTTTACTTTACCTTTACACTTAGTGCTGGCAAGGCATTAAACTGGGCTTCATTCAAGGATTCCAACGGTACCTCATTCATGAAAATCGGACATACTGGTCAAAAGTTACATGCACACACCTTCATATACACAGACAGCCCAGCCCAGCCCATTATAGCTCTGCCAGGTGGCTTAGAACTCTTCCAGGTGCAAGCTTAAGCAATTAGAGCTGTGATGTCACAATCGAAATTTGAATTCTGAACATTCCGCCATGCATTTCAATGGGCCCAAAAAACGCAGAAAAACGGGAATACCGCGAAAACGACAAGGGCCAGTGACACGAAATCAACAAGCAAGTTACACTGGTTCGGGCCTGAATTTTTGGAGTTCGAACCGCGTCGATAGCTCAAACGGTCTAGGAGCAGTAGTTCGGCCAAAAAGTGGGTGAATAGGAAGATATAATAACTAGAATTGCGGTTCCGAGGAACTGCAAGAGTGGGTTTGATCAGTGGCACGGAACTCGGCCTCATCCAAGGATTCCAACGGTACCTCATTTATGAAAATCGGGCACACGGATCAAAAGTTGTCTGCATTAACGCAACATCCAATAAGCTAAAACGCATAAATAACATGGTTGCTATGCTGGTTGCTATGGTTGTCGCTAGGTTGACATTACAGGGGTGGTTTCTAGGTTGATGCTAGGGTAATTAGTTAGTTGCTAGTAAGCCATCTTAAGCTGACTGCATAAAGTGATTATTTTAAGAGATACATTTTCAAACCAGAACTGTGTATAGGTCATGGTTAAAAACGTATCAGAATCTCAGAAATAATCACGTAATGCAGCCAGTTTAAGATTTTTTAAGAAGTCAGATTTTTTAAAGGCAATCAAATTTCTGCTGACTCTCTTCTGGCTGCCGGTTAAAGGCCAGCGCCTCCTGAGAGGCCTGAAGGGTCAGTTCTGAGGTTGTTGGCTGCTGGAACCGAAAAAAGGACTGCATTTTCTTAAAAGACAATGTGACTGAAGTGCGGGCAAAGTTTGCACAGAAATGTACGATTTTTCCCACCCTCATCGACCTCTTCATAAAACTTGTTTAAATGATCACACGACGCCTCCTTGCTGCTTTGTTGTCTACATCAGCATTTCTCAAACTTCTTTGACCTGAGGCCCAGTCAAGGCATACTTTGGGGTCATAGGGCCCACCTACATGAACCCACCCCCTCCTCCCAACCCCTATCAAATTGTAATGACATCACAATTATTATTTTTATACTATATTGCCTACATGCACTTCAAAACAGTCAATGTTTAAAGTGCTAAGATTGTTTACAAAAGTTTGTGAAAGCATGCACATCAGAGTACTGCTTTACTAATGTAAAATATAATTAGGCCTACACTAGTTTCATTGTTTTTGCATTGTTGCATGATTGATATGCTATTTAATTACATTTCATTTGAATGCCTGAATGTAAGAATTCAGGAAACACAATACCAGCTTTTAACATTTCTGTTGTTAGTTTATGTAAATCACATAACACATGAACTGTTTACATACTACTGATAGCCCATTACTGTACACAATAATACTGTGCCCATTCATTAACATTAAACATCAGGCGTCTTGTTTACACATTTAAACCATATTTGCACTTCGAAATTCGCTTCCAAATTGTAGTAACTACATCTACGAAGTCTAAGGAAGATATCTATGAACATACTACATGGTTAAGATACATTTTGACAGAACTACAGACTTCGTGAAAGTAGCCTAGTAGCCCTACATAAAAGGCTCCATTAACTTCATTGCAAAATCGCGGTTGGTCTGTTTACACACTAAAACCATATTTACACTTCGAAATTCGCTTCCAAATTGTAGTAACTACATCTACGAAGTCTAAGGAAGATAATCATGTAGTCTGTTCATAGATAAGATACATTTTGACAGAACTACAGACTTCGTGAAAGTAGCCTAGTAGCCCTACATAAAAGGCTCCATTAACTTCATTGCAAAATCGCGGTTGGTCTGTTTACACACTAAAACCATATTTACACTTCGAAATTCGCTTCCAAATTGTAGTAACTACATCTACGAAGTCTAAGGAAGATAAAACTGTAGTCTGTTCAAGGATAAGATACATTTTGACAGAACTACAGACCTCGTAAAAGTAGTACCTAAAATCAGTGTGATAAATGGCCATCACGTAGCCTAAAGCATATAGCACTAGCATATGACAACAGCAAATAGCTAACGTTTACGTTAGCCTAACTTACTTATCGTTGACGTTGACCCGACACGTTTATAAGTTAGACCATAGACTGATAAGGACGTCCATCAAAATTCCGTGTGTATCCTGTGTATCTTTCATGCTGCTATCCTGTTGCCTTTTCCCTGTTGTTCCGGCAACAAGGTTTTTACGCGATATTTGCCACATCCCAGAGAGTTGTTGTTTGGTGGGTCAGGTGACGAGCCGTCGAATCACAGCACAGCACCCAGAATGCATTGCAACACACCGTCTAGAAGGGACTCAGCGTTAGGTCGGCTTTAAATAGCATACAGAACCTATAGTAATATAACGTTGTCTGTAAGCTCCACAGATCGTGGCAAGACAATTGAATTGATTGTGGACTGCTTGCTGGGCAACGATGAGTAACTTGATTAGTAATGCTGCGTGGATATGCATGATATCTGTATGAAAGTGTGTTTCTCAATGTAATAATCTATACAACTGTACACATGACTAAGTTCAAATGGAGCTAGCTGGGTATAGGACTGGGCTGAATGGATTGGTGAAATACTTTATTTATTTATTTTTTTAATGACCTATATGAACATGGTTTGGCTTTAAAAAAAAGATGAGAGCGCTTTGCGCTGTCTCATCTTTTTTTACATTACCTTTACACTTAGTGCTGGCAAGGCATTGAACTGGGCTTCATTCAAGGATTCCAACGGTACCTCATTCATGAAAATCGGACATACTGGTCAAAAGTTACATGCACACACCTTCATATACACAGACAGCCCAGCCCAGCCCATTAGACATTGCCAGATGGCTTAGAACTTTGCCAGGTGCAGGTAATCAACTCTAGCAGCAGAGCTCTACCAGGTGCAAGTAATGAGGTGCTGTGATGTCATAAAGCCCCAGCATTCCGCCATTGATTTCAATGGGGCCCAAAAACGGCGAAAAACGGGAATACCGCGAAAACGACAAGGGCCAGCGACACGAAAGCAACAAGCAAGATACACCGGTTCGGGCCTGAATTTTTGGAGTTCGAACCGCGTCGATAGCTCAAACGGTCTAGGAGCAGTAGTTCGGCCAAAAAGTGGGTGAACAGGAATAATAAATAATAATAATAATAAGAAAACTTAAGAAGAACAATAGTGGGCTTGCTCCGCAAGCCCACAGCATGGCTTTCAGCCATGCTGTGGTCTTGCTGGATCAAACCCACTAATAAGTAAACTTAAGAAGAACAATAGTGGGCTTGCTCCGCAAGCCCACAGCATGGCAAAGCCATGCTGTGGGCTTGCTGGATCAAACCCACTAATAATAATAATAAGAAAACTTAAGAAGAACAATAGTGGGCTTGCTCCGCAAGCCCACAGCATGGCTTTCAGCCATGCTGTGGTCTTGCTGGATCAAACCCACTAACTATTGATACATTTGAGTATTGTAATGATATAAGCTTATTTGAGCATTGTATTGATACATTTGAGTATTGTAAGGATATATTTGAGTATTAAAAGGAAAAAACGCACGCACATCCCGATCTAATCCTGGGTGCTGGACAAAACACTTACGATGAGAGAGGGGAAAAAAGTCCGCAACACCAGTATATGCTCCCAAGTTAAATAAATACGGTAAATAAACGGTAAATAAACTTTAATTTGGGAGCATATACTGGTGTTGCGGACTTTTTTCCCCTCTCTCATTATATTTGAGTATTGTAATGATATATTTTGTGATACTGTACTTCACTGTATTGATTTAGTATATGCACAGATGTAAGGGCTCTTTAGTTCATTTGGCATTGTGTTTAACGCCGCAGCACCAGATACACACACAGCAGCAGGCACACACACTCTTGACAGCTCTACACACACACCGGCACACACACTCTTACCAGCTCTACACACAGCAGCCGGCACACACACTCTTGACAGCTCTACACACACACACACACACACACACACACACACACAAGCCCTACACACACGGCACACACACTCTTGGCAGCTCGACACACACATACACGAAATTCAAGAAACACTTTATAGAGATATCAGTGTCGTCCAATCAGACAGACCTGTTACAGACTTCAATCTATGGTAGATAGGGGATCACCACCATAGATATAAATATGATCACCACATAGACACCCTGTCACCACAACCACCACACCATGGTGAAAGGTCTGCTAATGAGCCGAATCACATACGGAGAGGAGAGAGGGAGAGGGAGAGGGAGAGGAGAGGAGAGGGAGAGGAGAGGCGGGTGAATCTAAGCAGAAAAAGCAACAGCTGTTTCAGTTCACATCAGCTCAGAGAGATATCCCATCAGCCAGAGGGAGAGAGAGGGAGAGAGGAGAGAGCGAGGGAGAGAGAGAGAGAGATAGTATGTATAAGTATATATACTCTTTTGATCCCGTGAGGGAAATTTGGTCTCTGCATTTATCCCAATCCGTGAATTAGTGAAACACACACTAATCGCAGTGAGCTGCCGGCAACAACAGCGGCGGTCGTGGAGCAGTGAGGGGTTAGGTGCTTTGCTCAAGGGCCCTTCAGCCGTGGCTACTGGACGGGTTGGCAAGTCCGAAGCGCTAACCAGTAGGCCACGGCTGCCCCAAAAAAGAGAGAGAGAGAGGGAGAGAGAGAGAAGAGGGGGTGAGTTATATTACATTACATCTTTAAAACCACAACCAACCGCAAAAGGAGAGGGGGGGGGTGGACACACCTGTTTCGCTGGTCATTTGCATTCCTGTAACAAACCTTCTGCCTCTCCCTCTCACTCTCACTCTCTCCCTCCCTCTCATTCTTTCTTCCCTCTTTCATCCAAACAACCCCATCCCCCCTTCCTCTAAGTGCAGAGGAACAAAACTGGTCTGTGTGTGTGTGTGTGTTGACACGGGGACACAGGCTTGACATGAATAATCAGAGGAGTAAGACAGGAGAGGAGGAGAGGAGGGGGGTATATATGGAGGAGAGAAGAGGAGGGGGATATATGTGGAGGAGAGGAGAGGAGGAGGGGGGGTATATGTGGAGGAGGGGGGTATATATGGAGGAGAGAAGAGGAGGGGGGTATATGTGGAGGAGGGGGGTATATGTGGAGGAGAGGAGAGGAGGAGGGGGGTATATGTAGAGGAGAGGAGAGGTGGAGGAGGGGGGTATATTTGGAGGAGGAGAGAGGAGAAGGGGGTATATGTGGAGGAGGAGAGAAGGAGGGGGGTATATGTGGAGTAAGAGAGAGGAGGGGAGCTAAGATAGACAGAATGAAAGAAAAAGATGGATGGAGGAGAGAGGTCAACATTTGATTTCTTTTTTAGCTGCTGACCACAAGAGAGGAACTGCTAAATGAACACATGACCACACACACACTACATATTTAAAGTAGGGGTGGGCGATATATATCGTCTGCGATAATATCGTGATTGTTGTTTTAACGATGTGCAAATTGACATTATTGAGTATTTAAATTTACTTATGGGGGAAAAACACTCGAAATCACGCATTGAAGACTCATACATTCCCAGGAGGTGTATGCGGGAAAAGCCTATGGGAAAAGCCCCTGGCCGCAGCAGACCAAGTGTCACGTGATCACTAGTGGGTCACAACATTAGGCCCTTTCACACAGAGATTACGCAAAATTTGCGGGAAGAGGAGACGTCTTTTTGCCGCAACGTGTGTCTGAAAACGAGGTGAAAATTTGCCGGCCTGCTGATCTGTTCACAAGTCCCGGCGATTTGGGGAGCCAGGAGGCAGGACCTATAGGCGGGACCAGCTAGCAAATTTAAACGTGACGTGCAATAGGGGGCGTGTAGACTGATATGCGTGGGCCTTATGCACCCTTCAGATGCAGCAGGTGTGTAAATTTCAAAACCATGGCGGGAGAACCGACAACACTTTGGCTAGCTGCTGCCCAAGTCTTTAGTACCTTGCAGATGCAATTGAAGTTGCTTTGCATCATCGTGCAGTGCTATGCTTCGATAGAATCGGATTCATCTTGCGAGCAAAGTCTTCGGACAATAAAAAGTAATGGATGAGAAATTGAAGAGAAGCAGGGAGCAGTTCGAAGTTCGAAGACTCAAAGATCTTCAACGTCGTAGACGAAGACGTTTGGCTCTTCTTGGTCAATTTGCTTTGGGATGTGAAACAAAGATGTGGAGCCTCGGCAGGCCACAGGGGCCAGTGTTTTGGTCACATGTCCTGAACAATTTTGATGATGATGAATGGCGGCGTGAATTCCGAATGTCGCGGCAGACCTTCGACTTTGTAGTGGGGCTTGTTGAACCGCATCTAAGGCGCAAGGCAATAAACTGGCGACAGCCACTGGAACCACGGATCAGACTAGCCATTGCTTTGTGGTGGTTTGCTAGCACATGCGAATACAGATGTGTTAGCTCTATGTTTGGCGTCAATAAAGAAATTTTTTTACCGGAGTGGAACATTGAACAAGTCATCCGCCCTGCGCCAGACCATAATGTTCTGTAAATGTTTGCATTTGTGTGTGATGCTTTAGAATTAAATATTGCTGCGATTGTGATTGTAAATAAAGACATTGATGATACAGACCTAGGCCTACGTGATGATTCCTGAGTGAAGGTCTTTAGGCTATATTAGCAGATAGGCCTATGCAATGTAGCTATTTACACGTCAGCACATACATGCCATCATTTACGAACATTTTCATCCACCTGTTCCGGAACTATGCTGTAGGCTATTTACCTTGGCTGTCTACTTAGCATAATAAAAGCACTTCTCATCATATTATGCTCCCTAATTACCATAATAAAAACATGCATCTGTCCGCGCATTATCGCCTGTCCTCGAACAATACAGCAGGCATTCCTAGCATTCAAGTCCACAATATTCTAAACAGGTGCAGTTACCAAAGCAATCGGTATATAATGCATTAAGCATTACAATACCTACTCTTGTTCAAGAGCATTATCGCCTGTCCTCGAACAATACAGCAGGCATTCCTAGCATTAAAGTCCACAATATTCTAAACAGGTGCAGTTACCAAAGCAATCGGTGCAATGCATTAAGCATTACAATAAGAAGATTTCACCGATTAGACGTCCACATTTGAATAACCACGGACTTAGGCTGTATTTGTGAAGTCTGGCGAATGTAAATGAGTGAAGTACTCAGGAAGATTAAATTATAAATGTTTTAATACAAAGAAATGTGCTTGAACTATTTACAAGTGCAAAATGAAACATCCAACAGTGCAATGTAGGCATATTATAACTATTTACAAACATGAACTATTTACAAGTGCAAAATGAAACATCAGTGCAACAGTGTATTATAACTATTTACAAACATACAAAAAATACCATCCATACCAAAAATAGAGCCCTATAACTGCAAAATATGCAGTGCTAAAAAATGTTTTAAACAAATCGCAAAATTAAAAACAACAATATGATCAGTCCAGCTGCTGATAAGACGCAGACGGCCCGTTGTGTGACTCGTCCATGTGGAAGCTGGGGAATGGTGGCGGAGGAGAGTGGTAGGACGCTGCAGCAGGTGCACCGTAGTGGCGTGGGGTGCTGTGCTCTGGTACAGGAGCTGGTATTCTTGCAGTCATGTCTCGCATAAGGGAAGACTGCGACTGCATGTCCCTTTGGATGTCCTTAAACATGTTAGCCAACAACCCCATCTGCTCTGCCCTCTCCCGCCTGTCGGCCTCCCGTGCCACTCTCTCTGCCTCCTGCGCCTCTCTCCGGAGCTGGTCTTCATGTGCGCGTTGGTTTTCTGAACGAATGCGCTCTTCCTCCTTGTCTTTTTGATCCAAGGCCAAGATCAGGTCTTGGATCTCCTTCACCACGACCTGGGTTTTGGTGGCTTTTTTTCGCCTTTTCGCTGGAGGTTCTAGATAACATAATATAACATACTTAGTCGGGTTGTTTCATAGGCAAACAAATCGGTGAAACACACAGGGGAATGCTATGGCCTGCAATTGCGAAAATGAGTAGGCCTACGAATTTACCTGGTTGGTTATCGGTGGCTGATTGTTGGCTTTCGGTGTTGGAATCGCTGGTGCTGGTGTCGGCGCCAGAACAGACACTGGATGCTGGGGATGCAGGTGTCGCCTCCATGCTGCTCTGAAGAGCGACAGGGTTGGCCGAGTGGCTGCTCCCCCAAATCGCACAACAGAGGTCGAAATATGGCCAATCCAGTCTCCCCCTGCCACTTCTGCCATTGTGGTCATTGACGCTGTTGAATTTTTTGCGCAGGCTTTTTAATTTGCTGGTGACCTGCATCTTGTCCCTTGCATAACCGAGGTCGCGGAGTTTTCCGGCCAGTCTTTCCAATATAGGACCATCCTTTACTGTCCCGTTCATGTGGCGCCTCACCTCATCTTCTCCCCTAAGGGCAAGGAGCGTCCGGATTTCTTGGTCTCCCCAGTGTTCTTCGTTCTGATCAGCTGTGTGTGTTTTTAAATCTCCCGGTGGTGGGTTGCATAGGTAGCGTCACTAGACACCCCCGCCCACGTCCCCTTCCCACGCCCACGTTCCCCCTTTCCGCCTTGACCCATTCACACTGGTGGCGGAACGAAAAAACTCGGCAAAATGTCTAGGGGACTTGGTAGTAAATTTGGCGAGACCCTTTGTCCCGCCGTTCCGCCTCTGTCTATGTGAAAGGGACACTCGTTCCGCGATTCTGGTACATAAAATCGCGGCAAATTTGCCAGTGTGAAAGGGCCTACTGTCACATGCACGCTTATGTTTATTTTGTGCAGCAAGAGTATACTTGGGATTTTATGCAGCTACTTCTGTTCAAGTAGCATTGATGAGACAGTCACGTTTTTTCCTACACGGTATTATATGGAGAGAAAACATTAGCCTTTGAGTATTTTAATAGTAATTTGTAAACAAAGAACTATTCTCATGTAACTCTTTTGTAAATGGACTGAAGTTCGCTCTAAATATCTATGGTTACCGATTATGCTAACCGTTAGCATCTCTATGGGATTTCTCATATACATTAGCCATAAGCTAACGCATTCGTTTCTATTCTGTAACTTGGAATGCTAGCCTATGATTGCTCTTAAACTAAACATCGAAGGAAATTACTGAGATGTACTCTGTTGGTTTGCTTAGTTTTACAGTGAATCCTATGCAAAGATTTGAAAGGAACCAGCTTGTAACAAGCTCAGCTCGAGTTGTCACCAAATTAACGTCATCGGTTCATAAAAACGCACATTCACAGATAATCTCTAGCATGCTTAGATTTATTGAAGTGCTTTGGTGAGGGTGAGAACGTGAAAGAGAGAGAGAGATAGGCCCATAGGCCAGAGTTTAATTGTCCAAACACCGCCGACGCGGCACAACAAAAAAGGAGAAAAAACGCGCAACCAGCGCTGTTTCAGTCCATTAAACAGAGCGAAAAAGGTAACTGAAAAACCTCTGTATTTTTACTCTCAATCAGTCCAAAAATGAAAGAAATCCACGGCAATAATAATCCATAAGTCCGAGGGTGTCAAGACAGTATTTGAAACAAAAATAGGAAAAGGATAGATCTCACCTCGAAATCATCTCCAGGATACGCGGGAAAACCAGTCAATTATTCCTTATGTCGGGCGTAAAGAAGAGGATAAATTCAGTGTGAAAAGTAGGCTAAAGGAGGTTATCAGAAGCGCCGATCGCCTTCTACCTCTGTCCATTCATTCATTCTTCTTTCCGGCTTTCTTTCCGCGTCCCATTTAAAACGCAACATGTGATTCTCCGAGAGCGCAGCCATAGGGCCAGAACAGGAAAAGTGGGTGAGAGTGAGCGTGGAAGGGTGAGTGACAGTTCTAGACCCTATCGTTTGTTTGACTATACTCGCCCTGGATCACTGACTTACGCCCATAGTCATCAAGATAGCTAGCAAACTATAAAGATGGTTAGAGAGAAACAGAGCTTATAGAGCTCACTACTACCTGGCCAGGTTTTAAATAGTACATTATAAAGGAAAGGCACTTTTATAGTAAGAAAGTTAGGCCTACTCCACATGAAGAAACAGTTAACAAATCTGTTATGTTTTACAAAAATACTTTGTACTTGTCTTATATTATAATATGGCCATTTATGCGGCGGATGCTACAAGCTTCAGACTTTCTCTTGGAAAACTGTTAGGCCTATTCATCTTCTCTAATGTAGCTGGCTAGACCATGTCATTGCCACACACACAAGTGGGGGCAGAATTGGAAATGTGTCATAGAGTGACAATGCATTGGTTGATTTGGTTAAAAAGTCACAGGTTAGGTTATTGGTTATTATTGTAATGATGCTATTCATAAAGAATGAGCTGTAAATTACCTCAGACTTTAACAAAAACAATTCTTTAAAGGATATCGACTAATTATCGTTATCGTCAAAATCACAAAAAATGTCGAGATATTATTTTTTGTCCATATCGCCCACCCCTAATTTAAAGTCTCTCTCTCTCTCTCTCTCTCTCTCTCTCAAAGAGGAAGACTTGACAGCTCGGTCTGCTAATAAAACTTTGATTGACACATAGAGAGAACAGGAGAGAGAGAGAGAAGGGAGAGAGAGAGAGAGAGAAGGGAGAGCGAGAGAGAGAAATGGAGGGATTGAGAATGTGAGTGAAAGCGATAGAATAGACAAACTGAGGGTGAGAGAGGGAGAGGGAGGGATGGAGAGAAAGAAAAAGAAGGGGATGGAGAGAGAGGGAAAGGGAGAGGGGTTATCAGTCCATTCAACAGCAGAAGGGAGGTGAGCCTGACCACACATCTGTGTTTGGATCTCACTGCATCACTGTCTTCACCTCTCCTCTTCATCCCCCTTCATCTCTCTCCTCCTCTTCATCCCCCTCCATCTCTCCATCCCTACATCCCTCTTCATCCCTCCATCTCTCTCTGTCCTACACGCTCCATCCTGCCCTCCATCCCTCCCTGTCTCCCGAAGCATCTGAATAAATAAACACAGGAGGGAAGCAGAGAGAGAGAGTGAGAGAGGGAGAAGAGAGAGAGAGAGAGAGCGGGGAGAGAGAGAAGAGAGAAAAGCAAAAGAGGGAAAAGTAGGACAACCTGGGACAGAGCGCAGAGGCCTCGATGACAGCGCAGAAGGAGCCGGAAAAAAATACAAACACACGCACACACACACACACACACGAGACACACACACATACGCATACACAGACACACACACAGACGCAGAAACACAGACGCACACACACAGGCAACTGAGACAGGAAGCTGGAAAACTACCGAAAGAGCGAAAGAGCGAGAGAGAGAGAGAGTAGCAATGGTGTGCGTATCCAAAGAGTGCATGAATAATCTATGGCCAATAAAGCTTTTCAGTGTTTGATGGAGGGATAGAGGGACAGAGAGAGAGAAGGTGAAAAACAGAATCTCTGGGCTCGGTGTCTTTCATTCAGAACAAGATAGATAGATAGATAGATACTTTATTGATCCCCAGGGGAAATTCAAGAACAAGAAAACATCTACCTTTCCACTCAGCCACCCCCCCTCCACACACACACACACACACTAATCATTTCCACTGTGGAACAGTTGAACACCCCCCCCCCTCCCCCCCACACACTAATCACTACACTGTGGAACAGGTGAACACTATGGAGTCAAAATAGGGTCTTTAATATTGAGAGCTTGTGAAAAGATGTTCACATGTGTAATAAAGTTTTGCAGCTGTGCAAAAGGAGTTCTGCATGTGCAAAGAAATTTCGTACCTGTAGAAATATTTTGTACATGTGTGAAACAAATATGTACCTGTAGAAATAGTATGTACTTGTGTGAAAGAAATGTGTATCTGTACAAATGTTTTGTACATATGTGGGGGGGGGGGGGGGGAATGCGGATCTGTAAAAATATTTTGTACACGTGTGGAAAAAATATGTACCTGCACAAATACTTTGGACGTGTGTGAATCTCCTACGCGATGCTTTCGTGCGCAACACTGAAAGTACGAGCTTGTGAAACTGATTTGCAATGCTTACGGACTTTTGACCCTAATTTTACTGCCTTTCTGAAGAGCCAATCAACACATTGCTTACTGCCAACCAATCAGCGTTTCCCACCGACCACCCAGATTTTGGTGCTAAACAGATTGGCTTCATATCAAAGAGTGTCTTATTAGAAATTCTTTGGTTTACTCTTTGATTGGGGTTGCAAAATTATAACTTAATTAAGAGTGACGTGGTAGCTCAATTTATACTGTGATCGCAAAAAGGGTTGAAGCGGAGACGTAATGTTAACGTTAGCTATTCCGATCTGCTTTTTAGACTGTAACGTTGGTTAGCTAGTTCTAGCTAGCAGGGTCATTCCACGTCAATTCAACCAGGGCCCACGCACCACGCACCCTGAACATGGGCAAAATACACCATTGACATCAATATGTATTGTATAGAGCTACCACAGGTTACTCTATACAATCACAGGTGGCAGTGTGGTGACTCTAAACAAAACATATTGATGTCAATGGGGCATTTTGCCCATGTTCAGGGGAAAAAAGATATTGCATAAGACAAGTCAAATTGGTGTTTTCAAAAAGAAGGGATCATGGAGAATAAAGAAAAACATATTTAAAAAATCTTTGTATATTCCCACAAGGTGTTTGGGTGCTCTGAAAATGATAACCAAAATGATTTTTCAGACTTGTGAGGTCTGCTGTTCAGACCCTGAAGGGATTTGTTTTCTGTTCATTGCTTTTTGTGAGAGTGTTTCTACTTATCTCAGTAAGGAAAATAAATCAAGAGCCTATGTTGAGTACAAATATGTCTTCTGAAGGCTTAAACAGAGCCCAGCCAAAAACTCCAATAAAATTTGTATCAACTTTGAGAAACATCTATGGCCATGCAGGATTATCCAGACCAAACGTGACGATTTTGCTACATACTATTCCTATTTATGTACCAGCATGTAAAATTTGAGCCTCCTACATGGTTTCGTTCTTGCGCTGTGGGCTTGTGAACTTTGACAAAAAAAAGAGGCCGAACAAAATCGACACCCCCCTCCCCCTGTAAAACTGGCTGTATCTTGGAAAGTATTGATCTTACATAAGAGTAATTTTACAGTGTGTCTCCTGGGTAACATAGGTACACCTGGTAATTTTTTCTGAATTTTTTGAGACCTAAGTGCGTGGGCCCTGGTTGAACTGACGTGGAATGACCCAGTAGACTGTTTCTGAGAAGTCAGAGAATACTGAGAATCTGGTGAAATCCATGACTGGGTGAAACAAACATGTACTTCTCTCCCTTGAGGGCCACTGGCCCCTCATTGAAAATAATAAATGCCTGGATCCAGATCTTGCATCGTCCTGATTGAGTCTTAAGAGAAATATGGTAGTAAAAATATACTATCAAAAGGAAACTGATAAGTCAGCGTACTATTCCTACAAAACAACTAGATACTAACAATGTAGAGCAAGAATAACCATGTGGTGGTGACACTGTTCCACTGAGTAAAGATTAATTTTGTAATCTAAGAGGACACATTTCGCGGAAACATGAGGGTGTGCTACAGAGAGCAAAGAAGAACGTGAGCAATTTGAATATGCTTCATATCAAGTAGAAGGCTGAAGTAAAACTTGGATGCTAAACCTGTATTCTTTTGGCAATTAATCCCAACTGGTCCCTTTAGTTTTAGGTTTATGTGTATTAACGTTGCCAAGCTTGTTTGTTGTTGCACTATCAGTGTTGCAGTCTCAAAATAAATGTTCTGAGTGAAATATATTGCCATTGCTCTTAGTTCTTTGGGACCGGGGAGCTAAATTGACCTGACGCGAATTTGACCGGAGAAGCGGCCGAGTAAACAGCCACCTGCTCTCAGCACAGTGTTGACTAAGACTGACAATAGACGGGCCGTCCTGGCCCATCCGTACCTACGTGTATGCTTTCTAAATTATTTAGTTAACTCCATCCCGATCAACGATCTTAGGCTATATGGCCAATATCTTTGAAATTTAACGGTCTTGGTTTTATTAGGAAGACAGTTGGGCATACCTTATATCAGACTCGTGGTGTGAGCGGTATCGGAGCGGAACAGAGCGGCCACTCCGGCCTCTAAATTAAAAAGCGCTCCACGCTCAAATTCCATCCATATTACACAAAACTATAAAATAATGTAAACTTCATTCACTCTCTGTGTATAGATCAGGACAGACTTGCGGAGCAGGCTGCAGGGCAACAGTCTGACAGCCTGCATGAAGATAAGCATTAATGGTCCAATAGTAAAACAGTGCAATTACCAAAGGGCCCTTGAAATGATCTTTTTAAAGCCAAGGAGGCTCGCTCGGACGGCAACCAATACCAGACACCCCCCCCCCCCCCGACCTACGACCTACCACCTTGACTAACACATTTCCTGCGGAAAACCCTGACGTGTGTGTGTGTGCATGTGTGTGTGTGTGTGCATGTGTGTGTACGTGCGTGTGTGTGTGTACGTGCGTGTGTGTGTGTGTACGTGCGTGTGTGTGTGTACGTGCGTGTGTGTGTGTGTGTGTGTGTACGTGCGTGTGTGTGTGTACGTGCGTGCATGTGTACGTGTGTGTACGCGTGTGTGTGTGCGTGTGCGTGTGTACGTACATGCGCGCGCGCGTGTGTGTGTGTGTGTGTGTACGTGCGTGTGTGTACGTGCGTGTTTGTACGTGCGTGTGTGGCTGGTGTACTCTGTTCAGGGCCAGAGGATGATAGTCAGAGTGGAAACATTGTTTCTCTGTCGCTATGATTTAACCTTCAAATAAGACACACACAAAGCTCTCACTCACTCACACACACACACACACACACACACAAAGCTCTCCCTCACACTCTCAGACTCACACACACACATATTTTACAACAACCTTCAGACAGCACCCACTGCACCAGAACTGCTTGAGGAGGGGAGGAGAAGGAGGACATCGAGAGAGAGAGAGAGAGAGAGAGAGAGAGAGAGAGAAAGAGAGAGAGAGAGAGAGAGAGGGAGAGGGGGAGTTTACAGTAGAAGGTGGAGGAGAGAGGGATGGATTGGGAGAGAAAGTAAGAAAGAAAGAAAGAGTTGAACCAACAGAGAAAATGAAAGAGGGGAGAGGATTGGTGACACACACAGACACACACACACAGACGTGCGCAGCATCTGAGAAATGGCAGTGAGAGGGTGGGAATGACAACACACTCCTCCTATAAAGGGTGAGAAAGAAGGGTCTTACAAGATGATAAGATGTGGACACACATACACGACTATACACACACACACTGCAGTATCTAAGGTGTGCGTGTGTGTGTTCAGGAATGACCAGAGCAAGCATCAGGCAGTGAATTCACATTGACCTTCAATGTGGCAGGTGTGTGTGTGTGTGTGTGTGTGTGTTTGTGAAGTTGATCATCTTAGAAAGATATAATACAGTATATTGTTTTAAATAACATGGGTCTATTCAAGGGCATGGCATCATTTGCCAATCAATACAAGATCAATCCCCATCCCACGCATACACTCCTTAAAGAGATCAATACCCTCCTCACACACACACATACACACACACACACACACTTTATGAGCGGGTGACCAGGGGCTACACCAACCTAGTTAGGACACTACGAGGACACTGCAGAGTTCTGGAGCATTCCGACTATTAGCAATGCATCACACAGAGGAGGAGAGGAGGGGGAGGAGGAGGAGGAGAAGGAGGAGGAGGAGAGGAGGGGGGGAGGAGGAGGAGAGGAAGAGAAGGAGGAGCGGGGGTAGGAGAAGGAGGAGGAGGAAAGGAGGAGAGGAAGAGGAATGGAGGAAGAAGAGGAGGAGGGGAGGATGAGGGTGGTAGAAGGTGGGGGAGGAAGAGGAGGAGAGGAGGAGAAGTATTAGCAATGCATCACCATGAGACAGAAAAAAGGGAGGAAGAAAAGAGGAGGGTGAGAGAGATGAAGAGGAATGTGGGAGTGACAGAACTATGAAGGGAGGACAGGCAAGAGAGCGAGAGAAGAGGAGAGGAGGAGGAGAGGGACTGAACCAGAGAGAGAGAAACAGCGTAGCGAATCCAAGGTTGCGGGGGAGAGATCTCTGGTCACTCGTAAATCTCCCATTCGCCCATAATCACAAACAGCTTTCTCTATTAGCCATTCAGTCTGACGTTTCTCTCTCTCTCTCTCTATCTCACACACACACACACACACACACACACACACACAAAGAATGAGTGTTGACAAAAACTCATTCTGTAAAGTTGAATAATGAAGAATTTCACTATGTCCTTCAACACAATGCACAGGAATGCACACCATCACAACTTTATCAATCACACACACACACACACACCATCCAGTGTTTCCCATACATTGACTAATTTGTGGCGGCCCACCACAATATCAAAATTCACCACCACACAATGATTTTCCAGGATGTACTAAATTCTGCTTAAATCTGGTAAAAGTTAATTCTGCAAACCTACCACCACAAATAGAATTCATTTATGTGGGAAACACTGCCATCACAACCATCTCAAACAGACACACCATCACAACCCTCTCAAACACACACACACACAAACACACAGCCTGCGGGTCTGAGGGGTCAGTTGCGGTCATCAGAGTGAGTTGTCTTTATGAGGCTCATAGTCACATCTGGCCTGAGTGTCCGCTAAAGGGGACTTGTGTGATGTCCCCCGATTAGACACCCACCTGGCAAACCTCCACTGGACACCAATCTGGCGACCCCATGCTACTCCCTACAGGCGCATGTGTGGCTGTGTGGTTGTGCGTGCGCACACGTGTGTGCGTGCATGTGTGTGTGTAGGCATCTTGGCAGCTCAGAGGGAGAATGACAGTGTGACACTGCCAAATCTTTGTGCCGCAAAACAATAGCCTGCAAAAGACAATACCACAGCCAACACACTCTCCCACACTTTCCCTCTCTCCACACACACACACACGCACACACACACACACACACAACACAACACACTTTCCCTCTTCCCCTCTCTTTGTCTTCATGACGATTGTTGCCTGTCTGCTGCAGAAGAGCAGGAGAACAAGAGCCTGAAATTCCCGATCCGATCCCGAGGGATCCCTGGGATGGGCGGGGCCAGAGAGAGCAGGCAAGGGGCCAGACTTCGACCAAGCGCTCGCATAGTTTGAGACATAGCGCTTGTGTCACCTGAATTTGCTAAAGTTTTTTTTTATATTTTGAAAAACAAGGAGGGAGCCATTTTGTCAGTGTATGCCAATGTGTCTGGATTGATTAGTCCGCCGTATCATAACCGGAGTACCCTAAAGTTTAGTAGCATAGAGCTTTACCTGTTGCTGCCACCGCCACTATGCTTATTATAGTTTTGCACCGCAGAGAGCAGAAATACAAATCTATTTAGATGTCTGTTGAATCCACACAGTCTAATAGCCTCTCACCTAACCCATGCAAGGGGCAAAGAGTAAACAAACTCTTTGGAAAAACGTCTCAGTAGATAAATCTAAATATAATTATATAGTGTTTTGTTCACTTGGATCTTGTAAATGTTACTGATATATGTTAGCCTTTCCTGATTCAGCTCTAAACCAAAGTTGCATCATTAAGCTATACCCTCCAGAATTATTGGCACCTCTGCTAAAGTTGACCGGAAAAAATATATATATATCTGTTGGGGATTTATTGTTATCTCACCAACCTTGAAGGGAAGCAAATTTATTTTGAGAAAAAAGAAAATCTCAAAGAAATAAATATTTTTAACAAAAATATGTCTTACAATTATTGGTACCCCTGCTTGTAATACCTTCATAAGCCTCCCTTTGCCAATAAAACAGCCTGTAATATACTCCTATGACACCCTATAAAAGGTGGAGAATACAAAGCAAGGGATTTAAGACCAATCGTCTTTACAAAATCTCCCCAGATCGTCCAGATTCCTAAATCCACACCTGTGCATTCTCCTCTTTGACTCACCCCACTGTTTTTCTATGGAGTTTAGATCAGGGGACTGAGATGGCAATTATTTTCAGTATAGTCATTCTTACGCCAAACAGACCTAAAGTGTTTCTAGCCAAAGAGCACAATTTTCATTTCATCTGACAATAGACCACACAATTGGTAATTAAATGACTGGACAGGCAAGCCCTCTTAATAATCTATTAGCAGTGAGGTCACTTTTGAAGATTTTTTGGGGGACTTGGTGACCCCAAGATGATAGCTTTTTCAGTGGTTCTTGTGGAGTTTTTTGCCTATCTTACCATCCTCCATACTGTACATGGGGGCAAGATAACCATGGGTCAGTGTTTCCCATACATTCACTTATTTGTGGCGGCCCATATAAAATGGAAATATCTTAGGACTTATAATAATTTAGATATTTACACCAAAGTCACATTTTGTGAATAACTAGGCATGAAACAGGATTGGCTGATGGAGTTTGCGTGGCTTAGATATTGCAAAAATGTACAAAACATAATTTCTGTATTTATTACCAAAGCATTTATCTGTAATCCAGTTGAAATGGGGAAATGTGAATAATAACGTAATCCAGTGGAAATGGGGAAATGTGAATAATAATGTTCCCCCTTCATTTCCTGCTTGTGCTCAGTTGGGGGCTACAGAGCTCCCAGTTTAAAAAGTTCATCTGGAGCCCTGGTAGGGAGATCTGGGATGGGCCAGAGAGAGCGGGGAGATCTGGGAACGCCCCCAGGAGATCTGGGAACGCTGACACATGACTACACCACACACACTCACCGGATACCATCGGACCCAGCTGCATCAGATTACACTGATCTCTCTCTTTCTCCCTCTTGGGAGTGAGTGAGTGAGTGAGTGTGTGTGTGTGTGTGTAGAGAGAGAGACAAAAAGACAGAGTGTAAGACAGGTCCCATCTGACCTTTCTACTGTAATGTCCTACCTTTCCCTCATTACCATAACAAGTGTTAATGAGCAGCGTCTCCGCGTGCACACACACACACACACACACACACACACACACAGAACAAGTGTTAATGAGCAATCTCCATCTTTTGACAGACAGCCTTGCCTCATCTGATCATCACACACACACACTCAATCACATCTGAGAGTAATCTCTCTGGGCTATGTCGTCATAAAATTGCCGGCTTCGCACCTACAGGCGTCTACACAGTGAAAGTTAGCCGGCGGTTTCAAAAATTCCCAGTTCGGAAGCCGGTTTCAAAAACTCTCGGTTACAGTCTCCTAAACTGCCAGCGTCGTGTACACGAAAGGCGTAACCGATAACAAAACCTCACCGGTTTCACAAAAAACAGCGTCGTGTAGACGGCCCCTCAATCACACCTGAGAGTAATCACACACACACACACACACACACACACACACACACACACACACACACACACACACACACACACACAATTAACCACCACACACACACACACACACACACACACACACAATTAACCACATCTGAAATCACACAGCCAAACTGAAGCCCTGATGATCACTAAAACACAGACACACACACAAACAAACATTACTCAAACACAAAACAAGCATTGATCACATCTGATAATCAGTTTCACAACCCCTTGACAAAACACTGAAACTCTGATAACAGACATTCCTACACACACACACACACACAGGCCCATTGATAAGGACGCCACAGTAAACTGGCTCCATTGTTTTAGTATCAGTCTCAGATTTAAGGAGATTCTCCTTTTATACTCTCTTTCTTCCATCTCTCTCTGTCTCTCTCTCTTTCTACCTCGCTCTTTCTCTTTCTCCCTTCTCTCTCTCTTCTCTGTCCATGCAGGCATTTGGGTTTAATAAACCTGCTCTACTGCAACTCGACCTCTTTCTCTCCCTCCCTCCCTCTCCCCCAGACATTCATAAACAGCATGGCCTTGAGCTCTCAAAGAGAAGGCTGTGTGTGTGTGTGTGTGTGTGTGTGTGTGTGTGTGTGTGTGTGTGTGTGTGTGTGTGTGTGTGTGTGTGTGTTCTAATGCCATTCAAACAAAAGGGCAGAAAGGAGGACTGCGAGATGGCTGAAAAGAAAAGGCCACATAGCAGCAGCTCTATTTACTGAGATGTGTGTGTATGTGTGTGTGTGTGTGTGTGTATATTTATGTCACAAAAACAGTCTGCATTGTTAACATCTGTGCTGCTGTTGTATGAGTTAACCAGTAAAGTCTACCCAGAAACACACACACACGTTATTCTATCAAGCCTTGACTCCACCTCAACACACACATATTATGTGAGTGTGTATCAAACATAAACATACCTGCATTTATGTGCGCAAGTCCATCAGACACAGACCTGTACCATAGGGGTGTAACGGCACACCAAACTCACGGTCCCTTGTGCACCCCAATGCTGAGGTCACAGTTAGGTCAGTTTTCATGTGCACCCCAGTGTTGAGGTCAGTTAGGTCAGTTTTTAGTAGGATTAGCCTGTAGGTTCTGCTAGCCTAAAATTCACTGACAATATTACTGATGTGCAACAGGAATAGTATTTTTAAAAGGTGTCAAATGTTTTTTGAAGTTATTAAAAAGCTGACATATGCTCTCTCTCTCTCTTTCTCTCTCATGTGTGCACAAAGGTGGATTTGTAAACTGCATGGGCTAACAACAGTATGTTTGTGTGTGTGTGTGACACTTAAATACGTAAATATAGCCTGGCCCCACCAACCTAGGTGTTTTTTCAGGGAGAACTAGCATGGAACACCAAAGCTATCATAACCGTTTTCCTCAGACAAGAAAAATGTGAAGCCAATCAGCTATGATTTATTTACAACAAACGTAGACCCACATACATTGTTTCCAGACTGTTGATGCTGTTTATTGTCAGTTTGTAAAGTTTAGGCGAAGTAATGTTAGGAATCTCTGATCAATGTAATTGGTAAGGCTGGACCAATGATTTCAAAGTTATGGCCAAATCGCGATGCAAGTGTTACAAACATTTCCCAATCGAGAGTCACCAGACTCTATTCACTTCATGAATGAGTTTGGTTTTCTCCAGGCTAGTGAAAATATAGGCTATTCCCAGCCCCAGAACAATCACATACATACATACATACACACACACACACACACACACACACACACACAATGAGGCTGCCACTCAGAGCAGTGAAGCACAAATGGCACCAGACCCTTCAACCCTGCTATCAATAACAACACCCGCGTCACCATGGTAACCACTCGAGGCTACGGTGACCCCAATACAGTGCATGGGTATTAGAGGCACTTTGTGTCTGTTGACACGGCCCCCTGCCCCCCAAGGGGGCTTTTATCAAACTAACAATGCAGACAAACTTGCGCTCAAAGAGACAAGCTATAAAACGCCTTATATCTGTCTGCATTAGTTTTGTAGACCACCAGCCTAATGCAAGCTAATTAAAAGTAAATTCGTGATTAATCATCGTCTGTAAGGTCAGATGATTGCCGCCCATATGCCTGAGTAGGCTACAACTTGGCAACCGCGGCTGCGCCTGAAGGAAATGGTGTTTATCAGTTCAAATGAAAACAATGGCATCTGAATCGCCGTTTCCACTGCTGCCACAGAGCGCAAGCCCAAGAGCAGCACAGGATTTTTACGCAGTTTATCGTTTGGTCTTTTTCTTCCACGACGGTCATAAATAAACCAAAACCTTTGTTTTAGTTTTGCCCCGTTTTACCCCACGTGATGTTCTGAGAAAATGGCTTGAGACTTCAACCACGCGATGAATAAGTAAGGAGCAAAAGCGCATATTTTCTGCCATAATGGCGGAGGACGACAGAAATGTCGCAACTTCGCCATCATTTGCAATTCCTCATTAACTGCGAGGACTAGAAAGACCGAAGGCTACACATGACTTACTTTCCCAAGCATACAAAAGAGGAGAAAATTAACACGATAACGGCTCGTGGGCGAATTAACACTAATTAATTTACATGCCAAGTCAGCGCGCGCCACCGGGCACTCTGCTCTAGCAGGCCACATGGTTCGACCAGGTGTGTCGCCAGCCCCAGTCGCACCTGACACCAGGAGCACGGGAAGCCATGACACCCACCTTCTGAATAATTAACCTGCAGACACGGTATCCGCGAGCCACCAATTAAACCGAACGTGCGAAGCACAAAGCCGACTTGAACGTGATGTTTGCTTGGTGGCGTCAAGAGTTGTTAAAAATCAGAGCGGAAGACGAGCCGGAGTTACCGGAGCGATTCACTTCGGGGTTGCCCGAAGGCCTCGCGCTCCGGCGCACCTGCACAGGTGGTTAATTCGTCACTCCGCTCCCGTGGTTGAGCGCGGGGCTGGTTAACCAGAGCTCGGGGCTCGGCTTGCGATTGCGTTTTAGAGCCTTTAAAAACGAGTCGCGGGCAACACCCTGTTGCTTCCCGCGAGCATTGCTCGTTCGCTGCTCCACATTCATTGAGCTCTCGCGGAGCGGACATAATGGGAGATGATGGCACAGACAGGCGAAGAAAGGACGCGGGGGCACGTGAGGAATTGAGGGAGTGAAGCAGCACGGACAGAAGAGGAAGGGGAGCGCGCAGTGAAGGACATCACACACAGAGAACGCTGTTACCAGCCAACGATTTAACCCAATGCACCTGTCACGCCAGGTCACCCACAATAACACACTTCACAAAGCCACACCTCAACCGAGAACATGGCGCACCCACCGAAACTGCGATTTGAAGTCGTCACAGCTGTGAAAGTCCCTGATACAGAGTGACCGTGACCACTACACTACAACCCCGAAACCTCAGGCACTGAGACCCCGGTCTCTGTCGGGGACCACGTAGCCTATGACAAACCAAACCCACCCCAATAACTTACACCAACCATCGGTCGCGACAGAGCAAACGAGATAAAAGCTCTGTTCTTTCCCGGAACCGTGAGGGGTTTTGCCTAGACTGCGACATCAGTGAACACACACAGTTTACTTTTCTTATGCTCGCAGATAAACATTAAAACATGTAATTGTCTTACCTTGAACAGACAGAAACATGACGACACTTATGAAGATGGCCATTTTCACTGGAGCGCGGCAGTTTCGGGTGCCCAAAGTCAAAGCGAAACTAATCCACCAAAATTAAAATGAATGTCGTAGTCCAACGATATGGGGCTGATTAAAATGTCGTTGTTGTGCTTTCCAGAGTCCGAAGTCCGAAGGATCATTCAGTCCACACAAAACTTGGAGTGAGCTAGCTGCACGCCGCCGTTAGCACTCTCTCGCGCTGCCGCGTCGTCTGAGTCTAGTTAGTCCACGTCCCGGTAGACTGCCACTGGTTCCTGGCAGACCGCAGACTGAAACTCGTCTGACCGGATCTGTTTCGCACTACAGAAATCCAGGTAGACGCGTCTCCTCCCAGTGTGCCGGCGTTGCCAGTTCCCTATCCGCCGACAGTTTGCTCTTGGCAGTGCACGAGACCTTCTCCGTGGCGCTGCACACACTGGTCAAATGATCATGATGTCATGCACACGTCACATTGAAACCACCTAAACCAATATTTCGATGACCACAACTTCAACTTCCCTCTGCCGTTTTCTACGGGACTTTTTGGATGGCCCAGCGTAATATCAATTAAGTCAGCGCATTTAGGCCTACTGGCCGGGACTGAGAGCAGCAGGTAGGCTATATTATCGTCCAGGTGGTGCACCTGCCTGGTGGCCGATTGTGTAACCTGTTCTCTCTAACAATCAACTGTGGGAACTATTTATGGTTTTACCGGAGGCATGCCGCAATCGCGAGCCTTTCCGAGTTTAACAGCCCATGACTCATGTGCACATATGAGGAGAGCTCCTGTCGAATTATGGGATGACTCAGGGAGTCTCGTGCTTCCGGTGGTCTAGGCTACTAGACCAGCTTTTACTTTCTTTTACCGTCTATGATGGTCACAGTCAGAGGCGAAACGGAGCGCGCGCACATGGGTGCCTCAGACTTATGTAGCGGGCTATTCAACACGTCGCAGAGCCAACTACGCTCGTGTTCCTCTTTAAATAAGTCCCTCCCAAATAAATCGGTTCCCATGACAATCTATAGGTCATAACCAGCGCTCTTATTAGCCGATCGGCATGAGCCCGACACACGGCACAAACGCGCACACAAACACAGAAAGAAAGCGTAGCAGCGGGAAGCGCTCATTCATACCCCAATTACTGTTTGTGTGTTTGTGCGCATATCTACATGAAAAGTCGGACGGAATCCTAATCAGTGACTAGACTGCGCCTCCTGGCGGATGGACTATTCACGAGGGAAACTCATACTGTAGCCAACTTCAGGCTGTTGCGTGGCCTCCGTTTGCTGTCCGGTTGGGCTGTCCGCTGAAGCGTGTCGGGTTGGCTGCTCCTGCTGTGTTGGAGTTCTTCACCCCCTCCCAAGTGACACGGGGATTCTCTCTCTCTCTCTCTCTCTCTCTCTCTATCTCATGCAGTTCCTAGATCCCTTTTTTGAGCATTCGGACAGTATGGAACTGGGGGTTATTGATTTCCTCTGACCGCAGTTCCTATTTGAGCTCCTACCGTGGGGTAGGGTCTTTACCCTGCACATAGGCACCATAACTGATGTAGCTAATTCAGCTTGTGTTTAAAATTGCTTATATAAAACTGCAAGAGAAGGCTGCAGAGGCTACTGTCACATGACAAATGCCTTCCTTACAGATAAGAAGAATATGGATATAAGCAATGCTGATTCTTTTTTAAATGCTTTAATAATACACTTCAGGAAGCTAGTAACTAAATAGCAACGCTGCCCGTTTCATTTCTTTATATTCATGTAATAATTGGGCTACTAATGTGTGTTAAGTCATCTCAGAGTTCTTACTGTGCGAATGCAAACAGACAAAAAGCCCTAGGAAGCCCCCCCCACCACCACCACCACACACACACACATAATACACACACCTCACCAGGGGTTGATATCACTTCATCCTCGACCGTTAACCCCGCACCAGCCTGAAGGGAAGGGGAACATACCGCAGGAAATAACTGATACTGATACACACACACACTCATCAGACTCTCTCTCTCTCTCACACACACAGTCTTTTGACAGGATTGTGAAAAATGCTCTGTTGAACACTGTAAGAGAGACCCTGGACCCACTCTAGTTTGCATACAGGTCATGTGGGGGGTTGATGATGCACTATGCACTTTACTGAATATGGCATCTGCCCATTTAGAGGAGGCTAAGACGTTTGGATGTCTTATTTTTGACTTTTGACTTGACATTTCTTCTGCTTTTAATTGCATTCAGCCACACATTTTTTTTCGGAAAGGTTAAAAAGTTTACACAACATTGACCCAGGGATATTTGAGGCTGGCTGATGGATTTCTTAACTGTCAGATCCCAACGTGTGAAGGTCAATGTTGTTTTATCTGATGCTCTCATCTCTTCCACTGGCTCACCACAGGGCTGCCTCCTCTCACCTCTTCTATGTGTTTTATACAAATATGTGCCAAAGCCAACATCCAAGACGACATGTTGTCAAGTTCGCTGACGACTCCATCATTGCGTCTCTTTTAAATTCAGATAATCAGGAGCACGGCCCTGATGACTGCACGGCCCTATGGTGTCAGATTTTATCAGCTGGTGTATTTCCTCCTTTTTACATATCAATGTCAGTAAGACCAAGGAGATGATCATTGATTTTAAGAAAAGACAGGATGCCATTTCCCCTGTCTTTAACTCTGAAGAACAAAAACTGTCTCCAACGTATAGTTACTGTAACAAATGTAATAAGATTGTTGGGGCTACCTTAGTTACAGTAACACATTCCTTCCCTGCATAAGAACA
>NW_027468587.1:27400185-27402685 GCF_046254945.1 Alosa pseudoharengus
TTGTGTACAGTAAGTTCTACTGTCAGTGCTAGTAAACTACAGAATGTTGTGTACAGTAAGCCTTACTGTCCATGTCTGCCCAGGCTGTGGGCAGGTGGCTGGGTTCTGAGGGGCTGCACTCAGGTCATTAACTGATCTTTACTGGCCTCTGTGCATCCTCCCTGCCCCTCCCTCCTGTGCAACTGAGACTTCTGAACGCGCATCTTATCGGTGATTGGCTGGAACAGTTTGTCATGTTTCATGGTCCAGGCTGGACCAGGCTGTTTTTATTGCCGTTTTTGGAGCCTGGGCTGTCCACAGAGACCGCGTTTTTGTTACAGTGTATTCAGGGGGCTGGCAGCTAGCGGATGGTGAGGAGATGTTTGCTGTATGTGACAAAACATGTTTTACCTTAGAAACCGCATAACATCACTTAGAATACCTTTAACATGAGCTTTAAAGGTTGTATCAGCGATTGCAGGCCCAAAAAAGGCCCAAACATAAATTATCACGTTCATCTAATCTTTCCTAACGATCCGCTAGCTGCCTGCCCCATAAGCAGGCCATCAAAAAAACGCGTCTCTGTAGACAGCCTAGGCTCTGAGATCTACACACAAAAACAAGTGCTAACAACAAGTTTTGCCAACCACTCAAAGGAGAGTTTCAATTGCACGGGAGGAAGGGGGAGGGAGTAGCAAGCTAGCTCTCTGTTTTGTTTGAACGTCAACAGAAGTGACGTTACCCCGCCATCGCTGATACAACCTTTAACATGAGATTTACCATGAGCTTTGCTTTACCATGAGCTTAGCCATGAGCTTTGCCATGAGCTTTGCTTTTAGCTTTGCTTTGCCATGAACTTTGCTTTGCCATGAGCTTTACCATGAGCTTTGCTTTGCCATGAGCTTGGCCATCAGCTTTGCTTTGCCATGAGCTTGGCCATGAGCTTTGCTTTGCCATGAGCTTTGCTTTGCCATGAGCTTGGCCATGAGCTTTGCTTTGACATGAATTTTGTCATGAGCTTTGCTTTGCCATGAACTTTGTCATGAGCTTTGCCATGAACTTTACCATGAGTGTTGCTTTGCCATGAGCTTTGCTTTTCCATGAACTTTGCCATGAGCTTTACCATGAGCTTTGCTTTGCCATGAGCTTTGCTTTGCTGTGAGCAGATGTGCTGACCACATGTCCATGTTGAGCAGATGTGGACTGGGATGATGTGGTGCTGGCAGAGCGTAACTCCAGTGTCACGTTGCCGTGCCGATACGAGCCCCTCAAGAAGAACCACATCATCAACTGGATGGTGATGCCACTGGGCACGGCAGACAGAGTGCCACTGCTCACAGCCAATCACCAGAGAGAGTTCCTGCACTCCCGGAAGATCGGTCTCGGGTTGGCCAATCGGAACTACCCGAAGACAGGCGACCTGTCGCTGCGGATGGTCGCCACGGAGACAGATGTGGGGCGATACTGGTGTCTCGTGGAGCAGGCGGGAAAGCAGCTGAAGATGAGCGTAGTGCTTCTGGCGCTCGTGGACAGTGAGTGTGTGTGTGTGTGTGTGTGTGTATGTGCACTCCTGGTGGATAGTGAATTTGTGGTAAGTGTGTGTGTGTGTGTGTGTGTGTGTGTGTGTGTCCTGGTGGACGACGAATGTGTGTGAGTGTGTGTGTGTGTGTATGTGTGTCTGTGTGTGTGTGTGTGTCTGTGTGTGTGTGTGTGTGTGTGGACAGTGAGTGGTCACTTCTCCTCCCCTAAGCTCTTAATCTCCAAGTCCATTTCCTCCTTAAGCCTGATTACCTTATGCGGAACGGCCAGCTCAATTAAAATCTTACACTCTCTGGACCAGATGTACTAACGCTTGTGCGCCCACTTTAGGCATATTTGTTTCGCAACGTGCGTGTAAAATCATTGCGAGGTATGTACAAACAGGCCGTAAAGATATTAAAGCGCAAACTGCCTGTCGCGGGAGCTGAAAAGGGCACATTGCGTTTTTCGTATCATGCATATGCATTCATGGGAGGATCCAGAGGAAAGTGGGAGTTTAGCGTAAAGAGATGGGAGGGGAAGCGTAAATAGCGGCTAATTATGTATTCCGCGAACCTTTCAAAGACAACAGAATCACTATTTATAACACCAGTTTTTTAAGTAGTACTATCAAAAGCAACTTTCGTTGGCCTTTCGAATGTTTTACATTCACTTTCACGTCATTCATTTTCCACTGTCCTACTTGCTAGATTTGACCAATCTTCCATAGCCTACGTGCACAAGTAGTTTGATTAGAACTACTGATCTTCATTATCTCTCTGCTTGTTGACATCTTATTGTGTATTTCATGATCGCTAAACGTTTGATTCTTTTTAATGTTGTCATCAGTTAACTTCATTCAACTGCAAGCTCTGCCGTTTAGTTGTGGACGTTCGTAAATTGCGTTTATGGGCGGAGAAAGGCAGAGAAAGGCGCAGTTTACACTTTGGATTGAAAGTTTGACAAATATGACGGAAACTTGGGTCTGATTGCGTTCGCAATC